>NW_021681226.1:43183-68434 GCF_001412515.2 Diachasma alloeum | reverse complement strand
GATTTAGTGATACTTCCATTGGCTGTCCCAGCCGATTTTTCGAAGGTTTACACAGAAAAGGGTCAATTTTCTGAATGGTTCGGCTTTGGGAAATCTAGAGGAGGTATCAATTTGGAGATGCTTACATTCCGCTTTCCCAGCTCATTTTGCGTAGCTCAACACCAAAAGCTGCACCAATTTCCGAATGTATTCCGTTTGGGAAATCCAAGAGAGATAAGGATTTAGAGATGATTCCATTCGCTTTCCCAGCCCATTTTTCGTAGGTTTACGCCGAAAGCAGCACAATTCTTTAAATGGTTCCTGTTTGGAAAATATAGCGGAGATATGCATTTGGAGATGCATTTTGGATTTGGACTCCATACGCTTTCCCAGCCCGGTTTGCACAGGTTTACACCAAAAGCAACACAATTTTCTGAATGGTTCCTGTTTGGAAAATCTAGCGGAGATATTATTTTGGAGATGGTGCCATTCGGTTTCCCAGTCCATTTTGCGTAGGTCTACATAAACAAATGCACAAATTTTGGATAGTATCCAGTTTGGGAAATCCAAGAAAGATATGGATTTAGTGATACATCCATTGGCTGTCCCAGCCGTTTTTTCGAAGGTTTCCACCGAAAGAAGCACAATTTTTTGAATGGTTCCTGTTTGGGAAGTCTAGCGAAGATATTAATTTGGAGATGCTTACATTCGCTTTTCCAGCTCATTTTGCGTAGGTGTACACGAAAAACTGCCCAAATTTTGGACATTATTCAGTTTGGGAAATCCAAGAGTGTTACGAATTTAGAGAAGATTCCATTAACTTTCCCAGCCCATTTTTCGTAGGTTTACACCGAAAGCAGCACAATTCTTTAAATGGTTCCTATTTGGATAATATAGCGGAGATATGCATTTGGAGATGCATTTTGGGTTTGGACACCATACGCTTTCCCAACCCGGTTTGCGCAGGTTTACACCAACAGCAACACAATTTTCTGAATGGTTCCTGTTTGGGAAATCTAGCGGAGATATTATTTTGGAGATGGTGCCATTCACTTTCCCAGCCCATTTTTAGTAGGTTTACACCGAAAGCAGCACAATTTTCTGAATGGTTCCTGTTTGGGAAATCTAGCGGAGATATTATTTTGGAGATGGTGCCATTCACTTTCCCAGCCCATTTTTAGTAGGTTTACACCGAAAGCAGCACAATTTTCTGAATGGTTCCTGTTTGGGAAATCTAGCGGACATATACATTTGGAGATGATTCCATTGGATTTCCCAGCCCATTTTTCGTAGGTTTACTTCGAAAGCAGCACAATTCTTTAAATGGTTCCTATTTGGAAAATATAGCGGAGATATGCATTTGGAGATGCATTTTGGGTTTGGACTCCATACGCTTTCCCATTCCGGTTTGTCCAGGTTTACACCGAAAGCAGCACAATTTTCTGAATGTTTCCGGTTTGGGAAATCTAGCGGAGATATTAATTCGGAGATGCTTCCATTCGCTTCCTCAGCCCATTTTGCGTAGGTCTACATAAACAAATGCACAAATTTCCGAATGTATTCAGTTTGGGAAATCCAAGAGAGATACTAATTTAGAGATGATTGCATTCCCTTTCCCAGCCGATTTTTCATAGATTTTCATCGAAAGCAACACAATTTTTTGAATGATTCCTGTTTGGGAAATCTAGCGCAGATATTAATTTAGAGATGCTTACATTCGCTTTACCAGCACATTTTGCGTAGGTCTACACGAAAAAGTGCACAAATTCTCGGAAAGTACCCAGTTTGGGAAATCCCAGAAAGATACGGATTTAGTGATATTTCCATTGGCTTTCCGAGCCGATTTTTCGTAGGTTTCCACCGAAAGCAGCACAATTTTTTGAATGCTTCCTGTTTGGAAAATATAGCGGAGATATTAATTGGGAGATGCTTACATTCGCTTTCCCAGCTCATTTTGCGTAGGTCTACACGAAAAACTGCCCAAATTTCGGACATCGTTCAGTTTGAGAAATCTATGAGAGTTACGAATTTAGAGATGATTCCATTCACTGTCCCAGCCCATTTTTCGCAGATTTACACCGAGAGCAGCACAATTTTTTGAATGATTTCTGTTTGAGAAATCTAGCGCAGATATTAATTTGGAGATGCTTACATTCGCTTTCCCAGCTCATTTTGCGTAGGTCTACACCAAAAGCTGCAGACATTTCCGAATGTATTCCGTTTGGGAAATCCAAGAGAGATAAGGATTTAGAGATGATTCCATTCGCTTTCCCAGCCCATTTTTCGTAGGTTTACACCGGAAGCAGGACAATTTTCTGAATGGTTCCTGTTTGGGAAAACTAGCGGACATATACATTTGGAGATGATTCCATTGGATTTCCCAGCCCCGTTTGTCCAGGTTTACACCAAAAGCAGCACAATTTTCTGAATGTTTCCGGTTTGGGAAATCTAGCGGAGATATTAATTCGGAGATGCTTACATTCGCTTTTCCAGCTCATTTTGCGTAGGTCTACACGAAAAACTGCCCAAATTTCGGACATCAATCAGTTAGAACTTAGAGATGATTCCCTTCATTATCCCAGCCCATTTTTCGTCGGTTTACACCGAAAGCAGCACAATTTTCTGAATGGTTCCGCTTTGGAAAATCTAGCGGAGATATTAATTTGGAGCTCATGTCATTCGTCTTCTCAGCCCATTTTGCGTAGGTCTACACCAAAAGCTGCACAAATTTCCGAATGTATTCCGTTTGGGAAATGCAAGAGAGATACTAATTTAGAAATGATTCCATTCCGTTTCCAAGCCCATTTTTCGTACGTTTACACCGAAATAGGACAATTTTCTGAACGCTTTGGGAAATCTAGAGGAGATATGAATTTGAAGATTCTTACATTCGCTTTCCCAGCTCATTTTGCGTAGGTCCACACACAAACTGCACAAATTTCCGAATGTATTTAGGTTGGGAAATCCAAGACAGATACGGATTTATGGATGCTTCCTTTCGCTTTCCCGGCCTATTTTGCGTAGGTCTACACCAAAAAGTGCAAATTTCTGAAGGGAATCGGTTTGGGAAATTCGAGAGATATGGATTTGGAAATTATTCCATTCGCTACTCAGCCCATTTTTTTTAAAGCAGCACAATTTTCTGAATAGTTCCTCTTTGGGAAATCTAGAGCAGATATTACTTTGGAGATTCTTCCGTTATGTCTTCCAGCTCATTTTGCGCAGGTCTACACCAAAACTGCACAACATTCCGAATGTATTCCGTATAGGAAATCCAAGGAACATTCAGGAACCATTCAGAAAATTGTGTTGCTTTTGGGGTAAACCTGCGCAAACCGGGCTGGGAAAGCGTATGGAGTCCAAATCCAAAATGCATCTTCAAATGCATATCTCCGCTATATTTTCCAAACAGGAACCATTTAAAGAATTGTGAAGCTTTTCGGAGAAAGCGAATGGAATCGTCACTAAAACCTATGAAAAATCGGCTGGGAAAGGGAATGCAATCATCTCTAAATTAGTATCTCTCTTGGATTTCCCAAACTGAATACATTCGGAAATTTGTGCATTTGTTTATGTAGACCTACGCAAAATGGACTGAGGAAGCGAATGGAAGCATCTCCGAATTAATATCTCCGCTAGATTTCCCAAACCGGAAACATTCAGAAAATTGTGCTGCTTTTGGTTTAAACCTGGACAAACCGGGCTGGTAAATCCAATGGAATCATCTCCAAATGTATATGTCCGCTAGATTTCCCAAACAGGAACCATTCTGAAAACTGTACTGCTTTCGGTGTAAACCTACGAAAAATGGGCTGGGAAAGCGAATGTAAGCATCTCCAAATTAATATCTTCGCTAGATTTCCCAAACAGGAACCATTCAAAAAATTGTGCTTCTTTCGGTGGATACCTACGAAAAATCGGGTGGGACAGCCAATGGATGTATCACTAAATCCGTATCTTTCTTGGCTTTCCCAAACTGAATACTTTCCGAAATTTTTGCAGTTTTTCGCGTAGACCTACGCAAAATGTGCTGGGAAACCGAATGGCACCATCTCCAAATTAATATCTCGGCTAGATTTCCCAAACAGGAACCAATCAGAAAATTTTGTTGCTTTTGGTATAAACCTGCGCAATCCGGGCTGGGAAAGCGTATGGACGCTTCTCCGAATGCATATTTGCGCTATATTTTCCAAACAGGAACGATTTAAAGAATTGTGCTGCTTTCGGAGTAAACCTACGAAAAATGGGATGGGAAAGCGAATGGAATCATTTCTAAATCCTTATCTCTCTTGGATTTCCCAAACGGAATACATTCGGAAATTTGCGCAGCTTTTGGTGTAGACCTACGCAAAATGAGCTGGGAAACCGAATGGCACCGTCTCCAAATTAATATCTCCGCTAGATTTCCCAAAGCGGAACCATTCTGAAAATTGTGTTGCTTTGGGTGTAAACCTGCGCAAACCGGGCTGGGAAAGCGTATGGAGTCCAAATCCAAAATGCATCTCCAAATGCATATCTCCGCTATATTTTCCAATCAGGAACCATTTAAAGAATTGTGCTGCTTTCGGAGTAAACCTACGAAAAAAGGGCTGGGAAAGCGAATGGGATCATCTCTAAATCCTTATCTCTCTTGGATTTCCCAAACGGAATACATTCGGAAATTTGTGCAGCTTTTGGTGTAGACCTACGCAAAATGAGCTTGGAAAGCGAATAAGCATCTCCAAATTGATATCTCCTCTAGATTTCCCAAAGCGGAAACATTCAGAAAATTGTGCTTCTTTCGGTGGAAACCTACGAAAAATCGGCTGGGAGAGCCAATGGAAGTATCACTAAATCCGTATCTTTCTTGGATTTCCCAAACTGAATACTTTCCGAAATTTGTGCAGTTTTTCGTGTAGACCTACGCAAAATGTGCTGGGAAAGCGATTGTAAGCATCTTCATATTAATATCTGCGCTAGATTTCCCAAACAGGAATCATTCAAAAAATTGTGCTGCTATCGGTGAGAACCTATGAAAAATCGGCTGGGAAAGGGAATGCAATCATCTCTAAATTAGAGTATCTCTCTTGGATTTCCCAAACTGAATACATTCGGAAATTTGTGCATTTGTTTATGTAGACCTACGCAAAATGGACTGAGGAAGCGAATGGAAGCATCTCCGAATTAATATCTCCGCTAGATTTCCCAAACCGGAAACATTCAGAAAATTGTGCTGCTTTTGGTGTAAATCCACGAAAAATGGGCTGAGTAGCGTATGGAATAATTTCCAAATCAAAATTCAAATTTCGGACATCATTCAGTTTGGGAAATCCAAGCGAGTTACGAATTTAGAGATGATTCCATTCACTTTCCCAGCCCATTTTTCGTAGGTTTACACCGAAAGCAGCACAATTTTCTGAATGGTTCCTGTTTGAGAAATCTAGCGGAGATATTCGGAGATGCTTCCATTCGCTTCCTCAGTCCATTTTGCGTAGGTCTACACATAAACAAATGCACAAATTTCCGAATGTATTCAGTTTGGGAAATCCAAGAGAGATACTAATTTAGAGATGATTGCATTCCCTTTCTCAGCCGATTTTTCGTAGATGTCCACCGAAAGCAGCACAATTTTTTGAATGATTCCTGTTTGGGAAATCTGGCGCAGATATTAATTCGCAGATGCTTACATTCGCTTTCCCAGCACATTTTTACAAAAATATAAATTTAGTACCGATTTTTCGTAGGTTTCCACCGAAAGCAGCACAATTTTTTGAATGGTACCTGTTTGGGAAATCTAGCGTTGATATTAATTTGGAGATGCTTTCATTCGCCTTTCCAGCTCATTTTGCGTAGGTCACACCAAAAACTGCACTAACTTCCGAATGTAATCGGATTTAGTGATGCTTCCATTCGCTTTGCCGGCCCATTTTGCGTAGGTCTACACCAAAAAGTGCAAACTTCTGAAGGTAATCGGTTTAGGAAATCTGAGAAATATGGATTTGGAAATTATTCCATTCGCTACTCAGCCCATTAAACGTAGATTTACACCGAAAGCAGCACAATTTTCTGAATAGTTCCGCTTTGGGAAATCTAGAGCAGTTATTAATTTGGAGATTCTTCCATTCGCTTTCCCAGCCCATTTTTCGTAGGTTTACACCGAAAGCAGCACAATTTTCTGAATGGTTCCTGTTTGGACAATGTAGCGTACATTATGCATTTGGAGATGATTCCATACGCTTTCCCAGCCCGGTTTGCGCAGGTTTACTCCACAAGCAGCACAATTTTGCGTAGGTCTACATAAACAAATGCACAAATTTCCGAATGTATTCAGTTTGGGAAATACAAGAGAGATACTAATTTAGAGATGATTGCATTCCCTTTCCCAGCCGATTTTACACAGGTTTTCCACCGAAAGCAAGCACAATTTTTTTTAATGATTCCTGTTTGGGAAATCTAAGAGAGTTACGAATTTAGAGATCCCATTCACCCATCCCCAGCCCCACTTTCCCAGCCCATTTTTCGTAGGTTTACCCCGAAACAGCACAATTTTCTGAATGGTTCCTGTTTGGGAAGTGTAGTGGACATATGCATTTGCAGATGATTCCATTCGCTTTCCCAGCCCGGTTTGTCCAGGTTTACACTAAAAGCAGCACAATTTTCTGAATGTTTCCGGTTTGGGAAATCTAGCGGAGATATTAATTCGGAGATGCTTCCATTAGCTTCCTCAGTCCATTTTGCGTAGGTCTACATAAACAAATGCGCAAATTTCCGAATGCATTCAGTTTGGGAAATCCAAGAGAGATACTAATTTAGAGATGATTGCATTCCCTTTCCCAGCCGATTTTACATAGGTTTTCACCGAAAGCAGCACAATTTTTTGAATGGTTCCTGTTTGGGAACTCTTAGAATTAGAATTAAAGAGAAAAAATTTCCGCTTCACCCAGCCGGGAATCGAACCCGGGTCTCCCAGTTACGAGCCGGGCACTCTTTCAACTAAGCTACCGGGAACCACGGATTCCCCGGGAGCGGAAAAAATTCTAAGAGAATTAGAATTTAGAGAGAAAAAATTTCCGCTTCACCCAGCCATAAATCGAACCGGGGTCTCCCAAATACGCGCCGGGCACCCTTACCTACTAAGCTACCGGGAACCACAGAAATTCACTCTCAAATTCACCTTAAACACCAGGCGGTGCCTCACCTCCTTTAGGCATTAAAGAATTCTAAGAGAATTTCATGGGCTTTCCCGGCCCATTTTGCGTAGGTCTACACCAAAAAATGCAAACTTCTGAAGGTAATCGGTTTGGAAAATCTAAGAGAGATATGGATTTGGAAATTATTCGATTCGCTACTCAGCCCATTTTTCGTAAGTTTACACCGAAAGCAGCACAATTTTCTGAATGGTTCCGCTTTGGGAAATCTAGCGGAGATATAAATTTGGAGATCATGCCATTCGCTTTCCCAGCTCATTTTCCGTAGGTTCACACTAAAAACAGCACAATTTTCTGAATGGTTTCTCTTTGAGAAATCTAGCAGGGATAATTTCGAGGTCATCCCGTTCGCCTTCCCAGCCCTTTTTGCGTAGGTCTACACCAAAAGCTGCACAAATTTCCGAATGTGTTCAGTTTGGGAAATCCAAGAGAGATACGGATTTAGAGATGATTCCATTCGCTTTCCCAGCCCGTAGATTTACTCAGAAAGCAGCACAATTCTTTAAATGGTTCCTGTTTGGAAAATATAGCGGAGACATGCATTTGGAGATGCATTTTCGATTTGGACTCCATACGCTTTCCCAGCCCGGTTTGCGCAGGTTTACACCAAAAGCAACACAATTTTCTGAATGGTTCCTGTTTGGGAAATCTAGCGGAGATATTAATTTGGAGATGGTTCCATTCGCTTTTCCAGCTCATTTTGCGTAGGTCTACACGAAAAACTGCACAAATTTTTGACATCATTCAGTTTGGAAAATCCAAGCGAGTTACGAATTTAGAGATGATTGCATTCCCTTTCCCAGCCGATTTTTCGTAGCTTTACACCAAAAGCAGCACAATTTTTTGAATGGTTCCTGTTTGGGAAATCTAGCGGAGATATTAATTTGGAGATGCTTCCATTCGCTTTCCCAGCTGATTTTGCGTAGGTCTACCCCAAAAACTGCAAACTTCTGAAGGTAATCGTTTCTGGAAATCTAAGAGAGCTACAGATTTGGAAATTATTCCATTCGCTACTCAGCCCATTTTTCGTAGGTTTTGTTACGTATTGACATACGTTTCTCAAATTATGAACGCCATCATGAACAAACGAAAATATAAGGAAATATAAAATTATTTCGAACATAAATCTTTCAAAATTTCAATAATTTACAAATTTTATGATCTCAATTGAAAGATCGACTAAAAAGAACATTAAAGTTTAAACATAAAAATGTTGCTGTTTTTTTTCTGTAAAATCAATATTTTACGAGTTATGAGAATTTGAACTGAAAAAGTTCAAATATAGGAAAATGACCGCAAAAACCTGAAAATAAATTGAAATATTGAATATTTGGAGAAAAGAACAATATATACATTACAAACAATAAATCAAAGAAGAAGCATAGCTAAAAACTCTGTATTCAAGTTAGAAAAGGGAAATAAATGAAAAATACAAATACAAAAAAAAAAAAAAGAAGAAGATAACATAACTGTTAACGGAAGACCCAACAGTATTTGTCACCTTGGCATTGCCGGTTAAGCAATCTGAATAATTAATACTTAATATACTAACAAAAACAGGACGGGACCAAAAAGTAGCCCACAAATACTAATAATTATAGATGAACTAACCTGCGATGCTAAGGCAGGCTAGCAACCACGACAACGAGTGACGTTTTCCCTCAAAACAGGGAAGTCTTCTTAAATATTTAAGGAAAATTAACTGAAGAAACAAGAATACATGTGTTTTGAAACGATGTAATTCCTTTAAAAATGAACAAAATAAAATAATATAAAATTATTCTTAAAAACCATTATAACGTAAATAGAACAAACTGTCTCAGACAGAAAATAAATCTACTCAACAGTTATCAAATTATATTTCGATTGCACATGATGATGTCATAGTGAAAAATAATAATAAACACATGAAAAATCAAGAAATAATTCAACCTTAATTTTCCACAGATCATTTGACTGGAAAAATCAAAAAATGTAAAATTGTTTATAAGCAATTGGGATAATATTTATAAAAAAAAATTGAAAACAGGCTAAAAATAAAGGGTCTATATTGGTGAAGATACCCATCGAAAATCGTTTCTTCATCTCTGCAAACAACGGAGATATGAAAGCTCGAACATACCACACTCATACACGTAAACCCGTGCATCTATCAGAACTTTGGAAATTAATAGCGCCCTCTGTGTAATTGATGGAGAGAAGTTTATCGAACAAAAAGTATTCTATAAATTGTGAATTATTATATCCCTCGATCAAATATTGAAAAACCCATCAACAAATTTAATTGTTATAAACAAATCATAGTAAATTTTATCGCAAAAATCTGGAAACAGACTAAAATTGAAGATCTCGAAGCCCCGAATGAGACAAAATTTGAATCATTCCTTAATCTTCATATTCAACGGAGATATGATTTTTTTGAAAGTTGCACACACTCATACACTCAGATATGCGTATGCATGTGCTCTAACGAAACTTTGGAAATTTCTAGACCTTTTTCTATGAGGAATATAGGAAAAAGTTAGGTATGAAAAATGATGAATAAATTGACCTCTCTAAGAATGCATTATCAAAAAAGGCAAAAGTCAATAGACAGATCTGACTGTCTATTTACATGTCATTCAAAATCTACCACAAAAATTCAAAAATTTATGCAATCAATTGAAGAGATAACAGTAGAGGAACAGGAAAATAATGGAAAATCACGGAAAAAGTTGAATTAGAGTGTCAATTTCCAGGTAATTGGCTACCCTTAAATTGGAACATTAATAACTTTGGAACCGATTAACATTTCGGAAAGTAAAAATATTCTAAAAATACTCCATCAACTTCCCCATAGAATAGAACATTGAACAGATTTTTAATTTCAAAAACCACCCTTTAGGAAGCTAATAGACAGTTTCTCAAGGTCAAAATTTTAACTGTGAATATCTCCGAAGATTATAAAGATTAAATAATTAAATTTTGGGCAAAAATACTATACATCAAGGTCTTTCAGATAAACTAAAAAACCTTTCCGATAGATTGTTAAAAAATCAGGATTTCTCCCAGTGTCTTATGTGAAAATCAACATTTCCATTGTAATCAAAGATGACTATAGTCAACTGAAACCCATGCGGTTACACGCACGTATCATATAAAAATCATTTCAAAAACACCATCAAAACGCCTGCCCCTATCAGAGCGCTGAAAAAATATTAAAATTTCTGGACAAGATCTGTCACTCATCGAGTATCCTTGGATATCGAGACAGGTAGCTCAAAGTCGCTCATAACGCTCAAAGTCGCTCATAAAGTCGTTCGCCTCGGCGGGCGAACCAGTGCCTCTGACACGTTCTAAACTAGAGAAATGAGAAATTTTTCGGTTCATCCTCATCTCCGACTCCCCCAAACGTTCGACCATCATTCCGTTTTCACGGTCGTCCCCCCAGCAATTTCCTACCTTTTTCCCCCAAAAATCAGTGGACCCCTTTATACATCGGCACCGGCGCCAGGCGCCACGTCTTCACGCCTCTCCACTCCTCATACATATTTTTTCACCCGTTCACTCTCATCCGCTCATCCCCTTGAGCCCGAAAACGCCACTCCCAAAGTGCCCATAAAAGTAGAAATAAAAATCAGGCCCGGTCGCGCGCTCCCTCTTTAGGGTATGAACGGTAGGGGTTGGTGGAATTGGATGTGACCCATTACGGGTCGCAACAATAACTTCCCGACCATTTGTTTTTTCTTTCATTAATTTTTATTTTATTATGTATTTATTCAATCTTTTTCTCACATTTCTCCGAGGAAATACCCATAGAAGACAAGAAAATCCGTGCGCGTGCTCCCACTCACACACACTCCCATGCACACACATCGCCGTATTCCGCATCGAGAAAAGATGTAATTTATCAGAAAAGTAAAATTGTTTCTTGAATTTATATTGATTTCGAAAAAAGCTAGTGAACTGCTGATTAAATGTCTTCCAGTATTCCATGATTTGTGCGTTATATCAAGGTTCATCGTTTCTAACAAAATAAACTTGAAATCGCATTGTTATGCACGGAGAAATGGTCTCGTTTACAAAAATAACGCTAATTTTCGACTTTTTTCCAAAAGTTTTTTGGAAAAAACTGGAGAAATGCTGAGACGATCGTCTCCATAATCTAATCAGGTTCAAGTCACATGAAAATACAGCAATTAAAAAAAAAAAGTCAAATCGCATCGTTTGTTCAGGAGGAATCGTGGCACAAAATTTTTGTCACAGACGTACGCACACGCATACACGCATCCACACATACAGACAGGTACCTGAAAAGGGTCAGAAAGTGGTTCCAAAGGTCACGAAACGTGGAGAAATGCTTAAATTTCCATGTCATTGCAATAACTTCCTCCCTTCGGGTCGGGAAGTTAATAACAATGTTATTAACAATTGAATGTTATAAAAAAATGAAAAAAATGTTTTTTCATCGGTATTATGTTTCCAGCTCAAAAATAGACTCAAAAACGAATTTTATAAAATTTGTCAACATATCGTATTGTGTCAATAGATAAAAATTGTCATTTGCAGTACTTTAAGGAACCGTTTAACCCTTAGTGAAAATCAACTTCAAAATTCAGCCAAAAATGAATTATTCATAAGTAAAAATATCAGAAATAATTCAAATGAATTAAAAATGTCAAAATATTCAATGTATAAAGACCTAGTAGGGTGCCCTGTGGCACCCTGTGCCCTGTGTAGAGTACTCCCAACACTATTGTTGGGAGTACTCTACACACATTACATAGGGGTACGCTTGACGCTCGACCCCCACCTTCAGGTAGCAAGTCTCACCGCTTCACGCGGCATCCCCACTACTCCCACCACTGTGCCACTTCGGCGGCTCGACGCAACGTCGACGCGCCGTAGAGAGCGAGTCGAGGTACCTCGAGACGCGACAGCCTACAGTCAGTTCAGCTCCAGCGCTCGGAGTAACCGGTCATAGCTCAAAAGGAGCTCCGTGAAGCGAAATAAATTCGTTTTCAAAATATCCAGAGCTATTCCCAGTGATAACAAAAATAATTACAAACTGAAAAGTGGAAATTTATCTAAATAAACTGAAACCAGCGATCCAGTGAGCGTTTGTTCGATTGTTGCCTGCCGTCGGAAGCGAGCCGCTGCCGCCCGTTGGACTTCTACCACTCAACGAACGAATCTTGGTACCTTCAAATCAGGCCTTCACAGATCGAGACCCTTTGAAACAACGATCCAGAGTCATTGACGAGCAGAAGTGAGTAAAATGAAGACAACAATTAATTTCTCTTATCCCGGGTATCGTTTGATACTCCAAAAAAGGAGACATTTATTCCCGAATCATTAAAGAACATTAACGAGGGATAACTTTTTCAACCTAGTTACGGCAAGTCAGACGGTAATCGGCTACCGCTCGACGATTATTGCTTAAAAATTCGGCTTCCCAACTTCTCTGCTCAAATGTTAATCAATAAAATAAATTCTATTATTTTATCTATTTTTATCTCAAACCAATCGGGAATACGTAACAGTTTACACCGAAAGCAGCACAATTTTCTGAATGGTTCCGCTTTGGGAAATCTAGAAGAGATATTAATGTGGAGATGCTTCCGTTCGCTTTTCCAGCTCATTTTGCGTAGGTCTACACCACAAACTGCACAACATTCCGAATGTATTCCGTATGGGAAATCCAAGAGAGATACGGATTTAAGATGCTTCCATTCGCTTTCCCAGCTCATTTTGCGTAGGTTTACACCAATAACTGCAAACTTCCGAAGGTAATCGGTTTGGGAAATCTAACAGAGATATGGATTTGGATATTATTCCATTTGCAGTCCCAGCTCATATTTCGTAGGTTTACACCGAATGTAGCACAATTTTCTGAATGGTTCCGGTTTGGGAAATCTAGCGGAGATATTAATTCGGAGATGCTTCCATTCGCTTCCTCAGCTCATTTTGCATAGGTCTACACCAAAAACTGCTCAACTTTCCGAATGTATTCCGTATGGGAAATCCAAGAGAGATACGGATTTAGAGATGATTCCGTTCCTTTCCCAGCCGATTTTTCGGAGGTTTCCACCGAAAGCAGCACAATTTTCTGAATGGTTCCTGTTTGGGAAATCTAGCGGAGATATGCATTTGGAGATGATTCCATTCGCTTTCCCAGCTAGGTTTGTCCAGGTTTACACCGAAAGCAGCACAATTTTCGGAATGTTTCCTGTTTGGGAAATCTAGCGGAGATAATAATTTGGAGATGTTTCCATTCGCTTTTCCAGCTCATTTTGCTTAGGTCTACATCAAAAACTGCACTAACCTCCGAATGTAATCGGTTTGGGAAATATAAGAGCAATATGGATTTGGAGATGATTCTATTCGCTTTCCCATTTTTCGCAGGTTTACATAAAAAACATCACAATCTCCGCTAGATTTCCCAAATCGGAACCATTCAGAAAATTGTGCTGAATTTGGTGTAAACCTACGAAAAATGGCCTGAGAAAGCGAATGGAATCATCTCTAAATCCGTATCTCTCTTGGATTTCCCAAACTGAATACATTTGGCAATTTGTGCAGTTTTTGGTGTAGACCTACGCAAAATGAGCTGAGAAAGCGAATGGAAGCATCTCCAAATTAATATCTTCGCTCGATTTCCCAAACCGGAACCATTCAGAACATTGTGCTGTTTTCGCTGTAACCCCTACGCAAAATGAGCTGCGAAAGCGAATGGAATCATCTCCAAATCCAGATCATCTCTCTTGGATTTCCCAAACTGAATTCATTCGGGAATTTGTGCTGTTTTTGGTGTAAACCTAGGCAAAATGGACTGGGTAGCGAATGGAATCATCTCCAAATCCATATAATCTCTCTTGGATTTCCTAAACTGAATACATTCGACAATTTGTGCAGTTTTTGGTGTAGACCTGTGCAAAATGAGCTGGGAAAGCGAATGGGATCTCCAAATTAATATCTCCCCTAGATTTCCCAAAGCGGAACCATTCAGAAAATTGTGCTGTTTTTAGTGTAAACCTACGCAAAATGGTCTGGGAAAGCGAATGGCATTATCTCGAAATCCATATCTCTCTTAGATTTGCCAAACTGAATACATTCAAAAATTTGTGCATTTTTTGTTATAGTCCTACGCAAAATGAGCTGAGAAAGCGAATGGAACTATCTCCACGAAATTAATATCGCCGCTAGATTTCCCAAACCGGAACCATTCAGAACATTGTGCTATTTTCGCTGTAAACCTAGGCAAAATGAGCTGGGAAAGCAAATGGAATCATCTCCAAATCCATATCTCTCTTGGATTTCCGGAACTGAATACATTCGGAAATTTGTGCAGCTTTTGGTGTAGACCTATGCAAAGTGTTCTGGGAAAGCGAATGGGATGATCTCCAAATTAATATTTAAGCTAGATTTCCCCAAGCGGAACCATTGACAAATTCAATTGTTATTAACAAAGGACTTGAAAACTATGAAGAAAAATTCTAAAAAAATTGTAAAATGAAGTTCTCTAGACCTTCAACATGTAATAAAAAAATCATTTCTTAATCTAGGTAAACAGTGCAGATATGGACTTTTAAATATTCACATACACACACGCGCATTAAAAAATGTATATCGGTGAATTCATTAAACTTTGAGAATTTTTAGCGCCTTCCTCATGGGAAATATAGGAAAAAGTTCAAATATAGGAAATCCTGGACAAATACGAACTACAAAAATATTCAATAAAAAATTGAAAAGTCTATAGATATTTTTGTAAAAGTCTATTGACTTTAAAAGTTTTTGAAAAGTCTATTGACTTTTCAATTTTTTATTGAATATTTTTGTAGTTCGTATTTGTCCAGGATTTCCTATATTTGAACTTCAGAGAAATCTGATTGTCTGTTGACATACCATTAAAAATTATTCTCAAAAATTTTGAAAATAGTTAATATTAGTGAATTCAAGTAACAAGAACATGAATATGAAAAAAAATCATGGAAAATTTGGAAATTTAAACATGTGAATTTTCACAAATTATCTGTTTTAGTTACAAACGCTAATAATTCCTAAACTAATGAACACATTGGAACAATAAATTCCACAAAAATAGTCCACTAAATTCTCTACAAAATGAGCTACTAATTATATTTTTCAAGTTATAAACAACTCTCCGAAAGGCTAATAAACTTTTTTCAAGGTCAAATTAATGAAATTTCATGGAAAAATATGATAAAATATGGCCCTTTGAATGAACTAATAACCTTTCCGAAATAACAGCAATTACCATTGTTATTAACAATTGAAATATAAAACATTGAAAAACATCTTTTATTATCAGAATCATATTTCTACCCCAAAAATAAGCTCAAAAATGAATTTTTTCATAAATGTTTAGAAACATTGTCAATAAACACAAATTGTCAATTACAGAACCATAAGGGTGCCAAAAGCAAACTTTTATGAGATAGTGAAAATCAAACTCAAAATTCACTAAAAATGGAAAATCTACTACTGTCAAGAAATGTCAAAAATAATTAATCCAAGTCAAAAATGTAAAAAAATGTATTTTTCTGTACTGCTTCTCACGGTTTCTCGTCTGGGAATTGGTATTACATACTTCCCAAACTCGAAAACTTGAAAATCACTATAGACAAATATTGTTCCTGGGCTGTTGCAATGGGTTTTTTTTACTCGTGTGGTTGGCCAGTCCTCGCCTACGGCTCGGAGGCCAACGCCACACGAGTAAAAAACCCCATCGCAACAGGCCGGAAAAATGCTATTTAAAGACACATGTAAGGTGGCGTAGTGTTAGGGATGAGATATACGCAATGCCCCGTTGACGCGCTCTCCCACTAACTCAGCCAACAAGGCGCTCCACTAAACGCGGCAACCCCACTCATCCCACCACTGCACCGCTCGACGCATGCGCACAGCTCGCCGCTCGGCAGTCGAGGGTTCGAATTTGTTAGGCGGCGTGCTGAGTTGAATTTAGAGTGAGAATTTCCGTGGTTCCCGGTAGCTTAGTCGGTAAGAGTGNGTTAGGCGGCGTGCTGAGTTGAATTTGGAGTGAGAATTTCCGTGGTTCCCGGTAGCTTAGTCGGTAAGAGTGCCCGGCGCGTAACTGGAAGACCTGGATTCGAATCCCGGCTGGGCGAATCAGAATTTTTTCTCTCTAAATTTAAATTCTATTTGAATTTATTTAATGCCTAAAGGTGGTTAGGCGCCGTGCTGAGTTGAATTTAGAGTGAGAATTTCCGTGGTTCCCGGTAGTTTAGTCGGTAAGAGTGCCCGGCGCGTAACTGGGAGACCCGGGTTCGAATCCCGGCTGGGCGAATCGGAATTTTTTCTCTCTAAATTTAAATTCCATTTGAATTTAAAAAAAAAACTTAAAAGTAAGGGAGTTTGACCCTCTTGACCCTCGTAATCTATTCTTCCTTGTTTTACTTTGTGACCCGTATGGCTCTTATGACCTTAAAGGTCCCTGCGGGCCGCAGGAGCACAAAGATCACCTCCGTTACCCCTCCTTGTATAATGAAATAGACAATCAAATAATCAAGTAAGGGAGTTTGACCCTCTCGACCCTCGTAATCTATTGTTCCTTGTTGTACCTTGTGACCCGTATCCTTATGACCTTAAAGGTCCCTGCGGGCCGCAGGAGAACAAAGATCATCTC
This sequence comes from Diachasma alloeum, assembly GCF_001412515.2. Taxonomy (NCBI): domain Eukaryota; kingdom Metazoa; phylum Arthropoda; class Insecta; order Hymenoptera; family Braconidae; genus Diachasma; species Diachasma alloeum. The sequence goes on along the minus strand of NW_021681226.1, from coordinate 51,619 downwards.
CGTTACCCCTCCTTGTAACATGAAATAGACTTAATCAAATAATCAAGTAAGGGAGTTTCCAGTCGCTACGAGAAACAGTCAGTTCAACGTCGACTCTTAAAACCGCCGGTCATAAGCTCCAAAGAGCTCCCGAGAATTAAATTAAAAATAACCAGTTCGAACTTAGAAAAATTTCGGAGTTTCGGACTTGGAAAAATTTCATGTTCTGTCCTCTTGAACATAGTTTTTTTCAGTGTTCTGTCCTCTTGGACTTTGTTTTTTTCACGCTTGGTCCCCTTCGGACTTGGAAAATTTTCGTCTTCTGTCCTCCTGGACTTAAAATATTTTTTATGAAATTCTCCAAAGTACATCAGTGCAATTTTCAAAAAGAACCGACATAAATTCATCCGTCCCGAATAAATTCATTCGTCCATCACTCCGAAACGGAATAAAATTCAGATTTTAAATCGAGAAAAACCACGTGAATCCCGACGTGTTTGAACTGACCGTTTCTTTCACGCGAATTCAAATCGTTTTGAATAAGTTCGACTTTATATAAATTTGTGCCATTCAGGATCGCACGGCTGACTGGGCGAGCTGTCACAATGTTCAGTGACCGTTCGCTCCAGGAGACCCCGTAATCCTCCAGGTCAACTAACCCTGATAATTGGTCCTAGTAGTTATTCCCGGATACCTAACGGTGTTAACGAAGGGAATTACTAAATGTCACTTATTAGGCCTCTTTAAATAAACCGGGTTTTCGGATAATTGGTCCTAGTCCTTATTCCCGGATACCTAACGTTGATACCGAAGAGAATTATGAAAGGTCACTCATCAGACCTCTTTGAATAAAATCGCTTACTTGAAATTCAATAAATTCAGTTCACGCTCGTCGGCGAGATTCACATAAACATCCAAAAATTAAATAAAATTGCAGTCCTAATAATCTTTCTCCCTTCTTTTGTTTGATATATTACGTGAAGGAACCAGCCAGTGATCTTTTCCCGAAATATGAAGACAATCATTCAGGACAAGGGTCAAGGTGATCCTGGAGTGGACTTGACAAACAGTCCGTCCTCTCTTACCGAGCCGTCGTCGCCCGTCGGACAGCAGCTAGGTCCTGGGCCAGGCCTTTTGATTTACTGGCAGAACATCGCTGAATCCTTAAGTCGCATCATTCAGGACAAAGGTATGTCTAGTGGAGACGCCATGTGTTACTCTACCCTCGAAGGTTGATGCTCCAAACATTAGAGTTCGTTTTCTCTTAATTTGTTCGTTTTCGGGAAATTACATTCGGTAATGCATTTCTCCTCCCTAGCATCGGCAAGCTAGTGATTTACGGCTACCACTCGACGATTGTCACTGATTTCAGCTTTCCTGAAAAATTTAGAAATTCGAGCCCAAGTTATTAATTCAAAATAAAATGTTAATAACGCGATTAACTGTGAAAATTCTCCCCAATCCGTAACAGCACTCGTCCTTCTTGTGATGACGTCATCTTTGGCAATTTGTAAATAGAATTTGATGACTACTAATGTTTCGTACAATTAAGTAGATAAATACTTCGAAGTATCACAATTAACTGTGGAGAAGCAGTTATACCCGTAATATTTCGAAGTTTTAATCTTTAGACCGGCGGTGTTAAGCGACTTGGATATGTGAATAACTTCATCGCAGTCAAATGTTATTGGGGATAAATTAGAAAACAAATCAGTAGATATCAACCCTCCATCAGTAGTACTACAGTAGAAAGGGGGTGAAACACCTCCAATTAATGTCGGATTTTTTCCGAATCTTTTTTTACCGATGTTTTTTTCCTTTTTTCACGCTGTTCGTTAGCATCCTCCCCGATGAGACAGTTCAAAATGAGTACTTCCCGCCCTGGGGCTTGAAGGCACTCCCTTGAGTGGAAAATACACCCGCACGACAATGTTCGTATTTTCCTTCGTGAGGAGAGGGAGAAAAGTTGGTACTTTTCACCCGAGGATGCAAAGACACTCCTATGAGCCAAAAGTGCTTACTATTGATTGCCCCCAGTAGTGACTTTGTAATGAGTACCAACTTTGTTCCCTCTCATCGGAGAGAGAAGTACGAACTGTCTGTACATGTAATAATCATTAAGGTATGATACAGGGAGGTATGGTGAAGCTTTGATGTCGCCGACACCGAAACAGGGGACATGTTCCAATGGAAGCCGCGCGCGGCGCTGTTGCGTCCCTTCCCCTCACGCGGATTAGATCTCCCACCACACGCCGATTTTACTTGCGTCGCGAGTTCAGATCCCCGTCAAATCAATTTTTTTTTTCATGAGAAAGAAATAGTATAAATATACTATTTCGTAACGAGTGCCAAAAACCACTTTTTTCACGAGTTATGAACAAAATTTTTCATCACAATGTGTCGGAAAGTTACTTCTCCGACACAGCGTGATGAAAATAAAATTTTGTGTTCAATCGAGAGGAACAGGAGTAAAAAATGTTGAGATGAAAACTATATGATTCTCAGCAAATAGTTCCATGGGTCGAGCGATAAAGATTGACTGAGAGTCATGTCAACTAGACGATTGAAATACTAATTAGAAGGAAGAATAATTAACATCAGAAGTCCATTCAATTAATTATTCCTTTTCTCTTCAGTGAAGCTTAATAGGGAAGAATTTGGCGGGATGGGATTACGATAACGAGGATCCCAGTTTGAACTATGTTTTTTAATGTTTTCTTCTATGAACAAGTTTTGAAAAAGATAAGAGGGTCATAATCGTCATGAGGGGTGAAATAAATGAGATACAAGGGGTTCAAGAGCCACAAAAGAAAAAAAAAGTCCCAACTATTCTCTTACGCACCTCACACAAATAACAATCGTTCTTTAACACTTGATCACTCGGTAGCAAATCACCGCTTTTTTCCAGACATTGTCGTCGCTTCTCTATTTTTTTCACACTGAGAAGGGAGAACAAAAGATAATTATCCCTAAAAGATGCTTTGCAATTTATAATTGTACACGATTTAACCATTTTGCATGAATCAACTCGCACAGACTGTTCAGATCTATTGGAGCACGTTTTGGAGCAGACATAAATAAACAACATTCGCGAGATATTTTCGCGCGAAAAATAAATATTGTTCAACATTGGACAAAAATGCATTTTCATTTTATTTTTAATGCTATTACATTGAGCAGTGATTTCACTCTCAATCTTGGTAATTATTTTCAGTAAAAAAAGAAAGAATTCACCTATTATAAGATAAAAATCACCCCATTAATGAAAGAGTGAGCGGGCCATTGACTATTAAAGAAATAGTACATGAAAAATCATGAATATATTTGCATTTTTTCATTTTTCTTCGCATTGTACATGTAATACGGAGCTAATTATTTTGACTTAAAATATAAATTTCATAACGTTCCCTCCAGCAAAATAAGTGCCGGTGGTGGGAGACTAAAGGAGATGAGGGGAAGTATAAGTCGACCGGAACGCCGCTTCTGGCGCTCCGGCGAACTTGTCCCCTCTTTTCTGGCTTCGTCATACCTGCTTGTATCATACCTTAATAATCATTCTCTCACACCTGCATGGAAGACAGTACTTTTCATCATCGGGAGCGCCATTGCGGTATAAGACCAAACTGTATGTGCAACACGGGCGTAGAAAATGGGGAAGTACGTATGTCGATGGATCATTTTGCTGGATAACGGGCCTTATACACCGAAATACCGACTTATGACATTCATCCCCTGGCATTTCATTCATCTTGACATTTGATTTTTGATATTTGACTTTCAATAACTTTAATATTCGTCCCTTCACATATCGCGTATATAGATGAATGGATAGATGAGTACAAGGTGTAACAAACAATATGAAAAAAAAGTGCGTATACAAGTTACGCGCGTCAGAAGTGTAACTTCTTAGCTGTAATCGTAGATTGAAGGGAGGAGTTATATTCCCTTTCACTTTTATTTATTTTCGCCGTCTCTGCCTTCATCCCTATTCCCCCCCCCCCGCTGCGTGAGCGTTGAACGTTTAACGCAACACCGTTAGATGCGTCCGAACTCGAGTAAGAAGTTACACTTAAAAAAAAGAGAAAAAAAACAATAACTTTGAGTACACAGAACATTCGATGAATTGGAGCCAGTTTTTTCCATTAAACGCCCTTCTTGCAGAGACCAGACGTCTCTATAAAAGGGTCGGTACAGACTGTTCCTCAAATATAAACATACAGGGTGTATATTTTATTGGTGGAGAACCTCCTACCAACGTAAAACCGCTGGGAGCCGGGGGGTCGGGGGGAGTTCCGGGCGGCGGTGAATTTCTGTGGTTCCCGGTAGCTTAGCCGGTGAGAGTGCCCGGCGCGTATCTGGGAGACCCGGGTTCGATTCCCGGCTGGGTGAAGCGGAAATTTTTTCTCTCTAAATTCTAATTCTCTTAGAATTTTTTTTTTTTTAAATGACCTCCTGAATACGAGAAAAATTATAAAAAAAATCTTTTTTAGCCGTTTTTTAGATAATTAATAATTAATGTAGGCCAATGAGAGGATCGGGTTATGGCGCACGATAGTTTTCGAGGGAGTTCAAAAAATGAACATCAATGATGCGTTAGAGTCACGCCGAAAAATGTGTGAGAACAGTTGAGTCGCTATTCTCCCGTCAATTTCGTATTGATGGCGGAAATGATTCAGGTGAGCTGAGAGATGGCACGCGTATGTAGTTTTCAAGTTGAATTGAATTTGTTTACAAAAGAGGTAAACGAAGCCAGATAATTCGTACAGCCAGAAAATAGTTTAATCAAATAAAATGTATGATTTATTCGGTCGAATAAATCATTAACCATTGATTTAAATCAACTTCATTGGTTAAAGTAAACCATTTTCCTGGAAGTACGGGAAATTCACGGAAATGAAATGAATTGAAATTTGAAAGAAAAAACATTGAGATTTTCGAATCAAGTAAAGGGACTTCTCTCATTACTGTTTCCTCTTCCTATGTACTTCACGACCTCGAGAAATTATTGTAATCTTTCCGTAAATGAAACATCAAACTTTCATCTTCAAGTTTCATAGATTTTTACAATTCTGAAGGTTCTTAACGATTTGTCAAGGTCGATGACGCAATCGGAGCGTCTCCATGTAACTTGGAGCTGCTTGGATTTTGGATATTGAAACCAATGAATGAGTCATCTCATTTCCAAAATCGGCGAGTCTCACGCATAAAAAATGCTGTAACATTCGATCTCGCGTCCCGATTTTTTCAAAATTATTGTAGTAAACAAAATCAATACTTACCATCAAGATTCTTCGCATTTTCCCACTCCATTCAAATTATCACACTGTTAACTCACGGCCATTTATTCACGGGTGTTCACCATCTTTCGGTCTTTTACGCACGTCATTTTTAAAGACACTCAATTCTTTAGATATTCTTTTTCAATTTTCCTTATTTCTCACAATCGATTGACAGATAAATTATTATTTTTTCTCACTTCAGAACAACTGAATAGATCCCATCCAAAATCCAAGGAGCTCCAAGTTACATGGAGACGCTCCGATTGCGTCATCGAAGACCTTGACAATTCGTTAAGAACCTTCAGAATTGTAAAAATCTATGAAACTTGAAGATGAAAGTTTGATGTTTCATTTACGGAAAGATTAAAATAATTTCTCGAGCTCGTGAAGTACATTGGAAGAGGAAACAGTAATTAGAGAAGTCCCTTTACTTGATTCGAAAATCTCATAATGTTTTTTCTTTCAAAATTTAATTCATTTAAATTCCGTGAATTTCCCGTACTTCCAGGAAAATGGTTTACTTGAACCAATGAAGTTGATTTAAATCAATGGGTAATGATTTATTCGACCGAATAAATCATACATTTTATTTGATTAAACTATTTTCTGGCTGTACGAATTATCTAGCTTCGTTTACCTCTTTTGTAAACAAATTTAATTCAACTTGAAAACTACATACGCGTGCCATCTCTCAGCTCACCTCATTATTTCCGCCAATACGAAATTGACGGGAGAATAGCGACTCAACTGTTCTCACACATCTTTCGGCGTGACTCTAACGCACCATTGATGTTCATTTTTTGAACTCCCTCAAAAACTATCGCCCGCCATAACTTGATCCTCTCACTGGCCTACATTAATTATTAATTATCTAAAAAGCGGCTAAAAAAAGATTTTTTAAAATTATTTTTCCCGTATTCAGGAGGTCATTTTACGTTGGTGGACGAGAGGTTCTCCACCAATAAATATACACCCTGTATAGAATTATCCCCGGACGATCACAAATTTTCACAGCAATCAGTACCAGTCCGCCCTTGCGCTGGGGCCGACTTGTCGCCATGTACAAACCATCGCATATTTCTCGCCTCGGGGAAAAGAATTGAAGCCATTTTAACCTTACTCCGTGAAACACGTAGCAGTATCTGAGCTCAACTGCGTCGAGCCCACAACAGTATAAAAATGCCACTGCGTGAAACACAAAGGAGTATCTGAATGCTGCTGCGTGAAATACACAGGAGTATAAAAATGCAACTGCGTGAAACACAGGCGTATAAAAATGCTACTGCGTGAAACACACAGGTGTATAAAAATACAACTGCGTGAAACACATAGGCGTATTTTTATACAACTGCGTGAAACACACAGTAGTATAAAACTTCAACTGCGTGAAACACACAGGCGTATAAAACTTCAACTGCGTGAAATACACAGTAGTATAAAACTTGAACTGCGTGAAACTCACAGTAGTATAAAACTTCAGCTGCATGAAACACACAGGCGTATAAAAATGCCACTGCGTGAAACACACAGCGGTATAAAAATACCACTGCGTGAAACACACAGGCGTATAAAAATTCCACTGCGTGAAACACACAGGCGTATAAAAATGCCACTGCGTTNCTGCGTGAAACACAGTAGTATAAAACTTCAACTGCGTGAAACACACAGGCCTATAAAAATACAACTTCGTGAAACACACAGGCGTATGAAAATACAACTGCGTGAAACACACAGGCGTATAAAAATGCCACTGCATGAAACACACAGCGGTCTAAAAATACCACTGCGTGAAACACACAGCGGTATAAAATTACCACTGCGTGAAACACACAGTAGTATAAAACTTCAACTGCGTGAAACACACAGGCGTATAAAAATACAACTGCGTGAAACCCACAGGCGTATAAAAATGCCACTGCGTGGAACACCCTGGCGTATAAAAATGCCACTGTGTGAAACACACAGCGGTATAAAAATACCACTGCGTGAAACACACAGTAGTATAAAACTTCAACTGCGTGAAACACACAGGCGTATAAAAATACAACTGCGTGAAACCCACAGGCGTATAAAAATGCCACTGCGTGGAACACCCTGGCGTATAAAAATGCCACTGTGTGAAACACACAGCGGTATAAAAATACCACTGCGTGAAACACACAGTAGTATAAAACTTCAACTGCGTGAAACACACAGGCGTATAAAAACACAGCGGTATAAAAATACCACTGCGTGAAACACACAGTAGTATAAAACTTCAACTGCGTGAAACACACAGGCGTATAAAAATACAACTGCGTGAAACACATAGGCGTATTTTTATACAACTGCGTGAAACACACAGTAGTATAAAACTTCAACTGCGTGAAACACACAGGTGTATAAAAATACCACTGCATGAAACACACAGTAGTATAAAACTTCAACTGCGTGAAACACACAGGTGTATAAAAATACCACTGCATGAAACACACAGTAGTATAAAACTTCAACTGCGTGAAACACACAGGTGTATAAAAATACCACTGCATGAAACACACAGTAGTATAAAACTTCAACTGCGTGAAACACACAGGTGTATAAAAATACCACTGCATGAAACACACAGTAGTATAAAACTTCAACTGCGTGAAATCCACAGGCGTATAAAAATGCCACTGCGTGAAACACACAACCTTCACGCATGCGTGGAGTGTAGGGAGTGGACGGGAGTGACTCACGCAATGGTGCGAATAGTCACGGCCTTTATTATTTCCCATCCGACTTCTACTGTCCCTGTGCCTCTCATTCCTAAGTTCTCTGACTGATTATGATGTTTCCATTAACAGCAATGATGGACCCGCTAGACTCAATCGCAGCCAATTTGACCTGTTAGATGATCAATCATCGTTGAGTGTGCCGCTTTGTCACTGATTATAACTGCGGCCAATTCTTTCTTTGTCTTGGCCAGTCCTCCGTAACTGTAACACATTTTCCCCCCAACCTGGATGGTAGTCTGTAATTAAATGCCCACTGAGCAAGAAACATTCAAATTTAGAGGAAGAGCATAAGAGAGAGACAGAGAGAACGCTGAATAGTTAGCGTTCACTTGAGTAGTTTAGCTATCACTTGAATAAATTTCGTCCTTAATTTATTGAAAAAAAAAAAAAAAAAAAAAAAAAAAAAAAAAAAAAAAAAA
>NW_021681226.1:39380-43096 GCF_001412515.2 Diachasma alloeum | reverse complement strand
AATTCTAAGAGAATTAGAATTTAGAGAGAAAAAATTTCCGCTTCACCCAGCCGGGAATCGAACCCGGGTCTCCCAGATAAAGCCCGGATAAAAGCGCCCCCCGGTAAAGCCGCTTTTTGGGCATGCAATGCCCAAAAAGAAAGCATTCCGTTTAATTTTTTTATTAAAAAAATAAAGGTAACATTTTACATCACTTCTCCATAGGATTGGAAATCAATGAATATCAAAGTAGCAAGCAAAAGTGGATTCATAGTCGATGAGTAAATATTTTCATGAATACTCAGGAGAGAAACAGTTTCCCAGAATCCGTCAAGACCCTTCGATTGGCATTATTTTTCGAATGTAAAAAGACTTTTCTTGTTAGAACCATCATTGCGGGAGCTGGTCATACAAGAATCTCCATTGATGTTTTGGATAGGGTAAGTTCGGGTGAAATGGGCACCTTCAGCGGAAGACCGAAAATCATCGTACTAATCTCGTAATTTGGATACGGAAAATTTCCGTTGGTTCCTATAGGGTTCTATCTATGAGATGCATGAAAGAAAATGCTACAGGTTGTTCTCCGTGTCTGTCCAGAACATAAAAACATTAGAATCACATCTATCTCACCCGGACTCACCCTACATCTTTCTCCACTATGTCCTTTCAAATCAATTGATCAGGACGTGTTGGAAATGATTTCCATTGTGCGAAATGCAGCACTGTAAACGTCGCAGCAGATTACGGCGTGTGTTTTGTAACATCTGGGGAGTGATAGATGCCACGGTTGCTCGAATACGTCCTTCCAGTTCCTCCAATGAATTAATCTCCGTTGTGTAGACCTGATCTTTAATATGTCCCCAAGCGAAAAAATCTAAAGGAGTCAGATCGGGGGATCGTGGAGGCCAAGGTCGAGAAAGCGCTTCAGCACCAGGGTCCAATGTAACGATAACCCACCATCGTTGTAATTGCCTGCAAGTTCCTATTTGCCCTATGAGCTGGGGCTCCATCTTGTTGGTATCACATCACTTGGCGAACTCCTGGGAGAACACCTGCCTGATCCAACAATTCGGGCAAAATTTGCGTGGGGAAGTGATTGTATTGCTCGCCATTTAGATTTTCGTGATATAAATATGGCCCAACCTAGAATATCAATTGCCGTTATTTTCATAGGGTTTGATCAATGTCCGAACGATCTATTACTTCAAAAATGTAAAAAAAAATATATATGTAAAAATGAATAGATAAAGAATGATCACTGAAGCACCAATGAGGATGAGCAGACCGAGATTAAGAAAATCCCTGACAAAAAGTCTCGGAAATATGTCTACATACGTGATGTAATAATAGTAGAATTCGACACAAAGCCTATAATAATAGTACATTTCGATACGATTGCGGCAAAGTGTTTTTGGGCTCGTGGGAGGTTTATAGCACGAGCCGAAGGCGAGTGATATAATCCCACGAGTTTAAAAATCCTTTTCTCGCGAATATCGAACAATAACGCTTTACACACAGTGTGCCGAAAAAAAAATTTCTGGCGAATGTGAGTTTACAGCACGAGCTGGACGCGAGTGTCGAATGATATTTTTTGCTATTCCGTCTGTGAGCAGGGTTTTGCGGATGCGAAGCATCCGGAAAACGTTGCCCCACCGACGGACTGATGAAAGAACTTATCCCGAGAATAATGAAAGAGAATTCTTCTAGTAACAGCGGAAGTATGTATAATGCTTCTCATTTATATACACTGTCGCATATAGTGGAATATTTCATCTTCCGAGGAATGATTGTCATTGTTCGTGCGTAAATGAATTCCTGTGTGTATTCATGATTGTGATTTGATATGTGTAGAGCCATAGACATTTGCGGTTTTTTTGCGGTTATCATGAGAATTAAATATGCTATAGACATACGACTCGATCACCGATGATGCCCAACCATACATTAACACTGAACAAGTCTTGATGTCGTCGATTCTGGATGCATGAATACGGACGATCATTTCTATCTCCCCATTCATGCTCGTTATCCTGATTTCAGCTGGAGCACCTTCCGAAATGAGATTCATCCGTGAATAATATTCGCTGAGTAAAACGCGGATTACGTTGGTGCTGCACGAGGAGCCATCGACAGAATCGTAACCGCTGACCCTCGTCTCCATCATAAAGAGCTTGAATCGTGGCGAAACGATATGGATGCATATTGTTTTCTTGTAGAACTCTAGCCACTGTCGTAGGGGATACTCTTAAACGGCGAGCAATGCCTCGGATATTTGCTCTGGGATTATCACGAAATTCTTCCAGTACGTTCTCTTCCAAATCCGGCACTCGGATATACCGCTCTCTTCCGCCGTTGGCAACATGAGGCATAACATTGCCCGTTTCGTGGAAGCGGCTTACCGTCCCCAAAATAACCGGCGGTGATGGATGACGGCCACGTGGATTTTGTCTCGCATATAGTCGTGCTGCTTCAGCCGTATTATGCCCAGCCAGCTCATAACACCTTACCATACGGCCATATTCATACTGTGTATACGGTGCCATATGCGTATCGAATGACTACGAGGTTACACTTTCAACACCAATAACTCTGAATCGAATTAGAGATTAATTGAAGATATTTTTCCTGTGGAAATTTCAATGGATGGCGCGACAGATAAGAGAATAGTATTTAATTTGCAAAACTCGTAACTGGAGATCGATGAAACACAAACGTGTATCGTAGTATCAACTAAACAATTGAAGGAGACAGCGAAATCATTTTTTAAAACATTCAAATTTTTTTTTCCGCATCAAATGATGATATATTTATACTGCTCGGAATTCCCTCTAGTTTACATCGGATGAATATGTTTGATGATTATTCTGGTACTGACAAAATAAGGCAATGAAATAACGATGAAGTAGAATAATATTTGAGTACTAAAGAATGTCAACAGAATCAGGACAGAAGAATTTCAAACATTCGATCCCCAGCGCTACACTCATAAGAATTTAGTGGACATCAAATTTTCCTCCAGCTTGATTAATGGGAAACGAGAGCCACAAAATTGAAATAGGAAATTTGTGAATGATCGCTTATTGTCAATCATTCCTCAACGATAATAATACTTTGAGTTGATGAGATTGTGTGCGGATGGAAACACGGAAATTCTCCACTTTTTTGTCATATTGAAGGAGTACTAGTGTTCAATGAGATGCCTGGATCGGGGAATTAATTGTGCGGATGGATGAGTTGGAGTCGGATTACGGGAAGTGGGATGAGTAGAACCAAGAAATGAGCGGAACACGTGCACGTGGTGTCACAAATCACTGTATTTTGTCAATTTAAATGTTCACAATAAATAAAGTCACTGAATATTGAGTCACTAAGTAAACCGTAAGCAATGAGCGGACCGAAAAGTTGAGAAGAGATTGAGCTGACACAATAAAGATTATCCGATTTGCGAGAAATTGAGCGGTACAAAGAGAAGTGCTATTAACTGATTCCCGGAAACGAATGAGAGAGAGACACGGGCTTACAGGTGCCACGTGCCCTAATTCGATGGTCACATGACCTAATTTAATATAGATCATATGGTAATAAGGAGCTGTCCAGGACGTGGCGCCTCAGGTGTCCGAATTAACAACCCCCGGTCATCTGAGGTGAGCGCGTCAGGTGTGCGTGAGTGGGGAGAGAATGGATGAGCCTTGCGTGCGTTAGTGTGAGGGACCTGTCAGCTGACAGGATTTCCAACA
>NW_021681226.1:21997-38976 GCF_001412515.2 Diachasma alloeum | reverse complement strand
AATCCTTGAAGCTTCTGCTGAATGAGCTGCCATCTAGAGAGCCTTGAGACGTTGAGTTGCTCTAAAGATGGCTCTGGAAGAGTCGTGGGAGCCTGACTGTCATCAGGATCATCCGTGAGCGGTTCCAGTGGTCGTGAGTTGAGCACTGCCTCGATTTGAGCGAGCAAAGTGGTGAGTTCCTCAAAAGTGAGCAGATCCTCTCCGATCGTCCGGGTGAGATGGAACTTCACCGACTTCACCGCCGCTTCCCATTTCCCTCCAAAGTGCGGAGCACCTGGAGGATTGAAGGACCACTGAGTCCCATCATTGATGAGGAGCTGTGCGAGCTGTCTTGATTGAGCTGATCCTGACGAGAAGAGCTTCTTTAGTTCCTTGTCAGCGCCAAGGAAATTGGTCCCACAGTCACTGAACAAGGAATGAGCGATCCCACGCCGACTTGAAAAGCGTCTATACGCCGCGATGAACCCCTCGGCTGAGTAGTCTGACACGACCTCGAGATGGACCGCTGAGGTGGTCATGCAGACAAAGATAGCCAACCAGCCTTTGTACGACTTGTGTCCCCGCCCTTTCCAGGACCGTAGAGACACTGGGCCGGCATAGTCGATCCCAGTGTTGAGAAAGGCTCGAGCGGGAGTGAGTCTGGCTGGTGGCAACTGGCCCATGAGCTGTTGAGCGCGTACTCCACGTTGGCGAGTGCAGTTAACGCACTTGAGGATGAAGGAGCGTACTGGTGCTCGACCTCCGAGTATCCAGTAGCTACTTCTGAGCTGCCTGAGGGTGAGCTGTGTGCCTCCGTGGAGTGTCCTTAGATGAGCCTGTCCGATGAGTAGCTGAGCCAGTTGAGATTCCTTCGGAATAATCACTTGGTTCCGGCTCTCCGGGCCTATGTGAGCAAACTTGAGCCGTCCTCCTATCCTCAATACCCCTTGGCGATCGATGAAGGGTGTGAGCTTGGTGAGGGGGTGGGATTTGCTGAACCTTTCCCCTCGTGAGATCGCTCTGAGTTGATCCTTGAAGTGAGCTGCCTGCGTGAGTTTGATCCAGAGGATGCGAGCCTCTTCAAGATCACCAAGAGTGAGCGGGTATCGAAGAGAAGAGTTGGGGGTTTTCCTGAGCCGAGCTATGAATCGTCGACAGATTGCTGTGACCCTGAGCAGTCGGTTGAACGATGAGAATCTGTCGACGAGATTCCAGAGCGCGATTGGATGAGCTTTTACATGTAGGAGAACTCCTGGCTTTTCCTCGAGGTCTGCGCTGAGGTCTTTTTCCAGAGCGTGAGTTGGCCATGATGAGCAGTCTTGATGAAGCCATGGTGGCCCTTTCCACCAGAGCTTATGAGATACCAGTTGGTGCGCTGATAGACCTCGAGATGCACAGTCTGCAGGATTCTCCTTGCCCGGTACCAATCTCCAATGAGCCTGCTGAGTGAGCTCCTGGATGAGTGCCACCCGATTTTTCACGAACTCCTTCCATCTTGAGGAGTGTGAGCTGATCCACGTGAGCGTGACCGATGAGTCGGTCCAGAGATAGGTGGTGGCGTTCGTGAGATTGAGTTGGTCCTTGACGTACTTAGTCAGTTTGGCGAGGAGAGCCGCAGTGAGTTCTAGTCGTGGGATTGTCAGCCGTTTGAGCGGTGCGACCTTCGTTTTTGAGCAAACCAATGTGAGTTGTGATTTTCCCTTGTTGAGAACCTTGAGATAGATCACGGCTGACATCGCCACTTGTGATGCGTCGGAAAAACCGTGTACTTCGACCGACGGAATCCGTGAACAGTCCAAGCCACCGAGGTATGGTGATCTCTGATAACTGTGTGAGCTCCTCCCTGAATTGGCTCCATCGTTGAGCAGTTGTCTGGGAAACTGGTTCGTCCCATCCCAGTTTCTCGATCCATAGAGCCTGGAGCAATATCTTCGCTCGTATGACCACTGGCGCTAGGAAACCCAGTGGATCGAAGAGTTGAGCCGTTTCCGATAAAATGATTCTCTTCGTTATTGAGCTGGTCTCAGGCTGAGTGACGGAGAACTTGAAGTTGTCCGTTCCAGGATGCCAAGAAACCCCTAGAATCTTGGTGAGCGAGTCCTCTATGAATCGTTGTTCTTGAGAGGTGCTGTCAGGTTGAAGAGATGTGAGTAGAGCTGGGCTATTTGAGTGCCATTTGGCTAGCGGAAAGCCTCCTGACCGACAGAGCTGTGTCACCTGATGAGCGGTCCTGAGTAGCTCTTCATCTGAGTCAGCACCCCCGCAGATATCGTCAACATATCGTCCTTTCATGAGCGGTTCCACAGCGAGAGGATAGTTCGATCCTTCATCCTCAACGAGCTGATGAAGAACACGCATTGAGAGGAACGGAGCTGACCTAGTGCCATATGTGACCGTGGTGAGTTGATAGGTGGCGATATCTCCGTTTGAGTCGGTCCAGAGTATTTGTTGGAGTGGCCAATCTTCCGGATGTACCCGAATTTGACGAAACATCTTGGTTATGTCCGTCATGAAAATGAGCCGTTTCCGCCGAGAAAAGAGAAGTACATCCGAGATATCCTTCTGCAACTTCTCACCCGTGTGCATAATCTCGTTCAACGATTGTCCTGAGCTGGTCTTGTTGGAGCCGTTGAAAACAACTCTGAGCTTCGTTGTCTCACTGCTCGCCCTGAGAACTCCGTGATGAGGGAAGAAATATTCCGGAGGAGCGTCAGCCCGAGAAGAACACGGACGGCCCGAAACCCTCAACCCTCCTGAAGCCGAGGCCTCATGTGCTAAGGTCATTTCGGTGCCCGTGCCCCCCCCCCATTGAGCTGGCGCTGATGAGCTGATCTAGCGAGCTGTCCGGAGACTCGACGCATGTGGCCGAGCTCTTCATATTCCCTGAGGAAGTCCGTGTAGAGCTGACGATAAACCTCATCACGTGAGAGTTTCCTGAGCAGACGATGGAGGCAAGCGAGTGCAGACGATCGTGAATCTCCTAGCGAGGAAACTGGAGATTTGAGCGGTATCCGAACAATGTAGCGGCCAGATGCCTCTCGTGAGTGGGTCCGTTGAAAGTGTTCTTCACACTGCGCTTCCTCCTCGTTGAGCTGAACCTCTGGTGTCCCAGGGATCTCTTCCTGGATCCAGAATTTGGTGAGCAGTTCGTTGAGATCCTCGTTGGTGACCGTTAGATGAGAAGTTGCTACTTGAGTAGTATCAGGACCTTCCGTTGGTCCGAATACGATCCATCCAAGTCGCGTGAGCTGAGCCGATGGTGAGTTTGGTCCGTTGGTGATGACTTGTGGTAAGATGAGTTGTCCATAGACATCAGCGCCAAGAAGGATGTCAATTGGTGCTGGTGTGAGAAAATCGGGATCAGCGAGCTGGAGTCCTTCCAGATGATCCCATGTGAGCTGACTTGGTGAGAATGTCGGTAATGAGGTTGTGAGCTGGCCGAGAGCATAGGCAGAAACTCTGAGCTGAAAGTGAGAGCAAGTGGACTTGCTAATGCCGGATAGTAATGTCGAACCGATGGTCCTTGAAGTACGGCAATTCAAGGATCCCTTCGATCTTGCCGCTGCCAGCGATGCCAGCTTCTCATGAGTGCTCTCGAATTTTTCCCAGTAGGTCTCCAGGATCTCGAGTTTACCCTGGAGATTGGAGATTGTGAGGCTTTTCGCCTCTTCTGTGAGCAGCTCCTTGTAAACGCGTTCGATGAACGCTGCCCGAGAGTTATTCAGGCTAATGGTCGCCTCAAATGATGCCATAATTGAAAATAAGTGCGCAGCTCAAAAAAAGGAATGAACCGGAAAAACCTAAGTAAGGCGACCCCAAAAGCCAAGCAGTGAGCAGTGAGAAGCGATAAAATTAAGTATCCGGTCGGTTGAGCGGCAACAGTAATAACACCGAAGAGTCTTAATTTAGTAGGTAGCAGCAGTGAGCGATTCCGTTGAGCAGGCGCGAGAATTTATTGAAAAATTTAAAAAAAACGAAAAAGGGTTGGAGAATATAAAGGAAGCGGTAGCCAAAAAAAACAAAGTTGAATGCTCCAAAAAATTCAAAAAAAAGTAAAAAATGAGCGGAACACGTGCACGTGGTGTCACAAATCACTGTATTTTGTCGATTTAAATGTTCACAATAAATAAAGTCACTGAATATTGAGTCACTAACTAAACCGTAAGCAATGAGCGGACCGAAAAGTTGAGAAGAGATTGAGCTGACACAATAAAGATTATCCGATTTGCGAGAAATTGAGCGGTACAAAGAGAAGTGCTATTAACTGATTCCCGGAAACGAATGAGAGAGAGACACGGGCTTACAGGTGCCACGTGCCCTAATTCGATGGTCACATGACCTAATTTAATATAGATCATATGGTAATAAGGAGCTGTCCAGGACGTGGTGCCTCAGGTGTTCGAATTAACAACCCCCGGTCATCTGAGGTGAGCGCGTCAGGTGTGCGTGAGTGGGGAGAGAATGGATGAGCCTTGCGTGCGTTAGTGTGAGGGACCTACGACGGATGAAAAATCATGAGTAGTTTCCCTGCAATAATTTGCAAAAAAAACTTTTCTCGGAATAAATTACGTGATATATAATATATTTTCGTGTAATTATATGAAAAATACGAGAGAGAGAACGACTCTTCAGTCTTTCTCAACTTACTTTGGCTCGGTTCTTTCAATACCGATTGGAAGAGAGGGCTGGGCCGGCAAATTTATAATAAACGATGAATTGGGAAACGCGGAGAGAAGAACACGGTCTTTTTTTGTATCCACATGGGAGCTTCATAATCCGGCAAATTTTACGATTCTCTTATTTTGCCTGGAAATTATGTAGAATGGCATGACACGTCCAGATATCATGTGTTTAGAGAATTTGCGGATGTTTTGGATCTTCCTTATAAATGAAATCGAAACGGAAAATAATCAGTCAGTCTGTGCAGGAAATCCGTGAACTCCTCGAGGCTGAGGCTTGGTGGAGTGTAGCAGCTGTAGAAATGGATTCCTTCCAGCTTGGCTACCACAAAGTCAGCCTCTTCAGTATTGGCAACATTCTGGAACGGGTACTTGCCACAGGACCAGATGACGTCACCCCAGATGGCTATTCCGTATGTAAGAACGGATGTCACCACCGAGGCCAGGAGTTTCCTCCTGGCTTGTCGAGGTCCTCTAATATTAGGCATGAGCCCCGCCAGCATTGTAGCCTCTTTTGCTGCTTTTGCAGTGGTGTGTTCCACATGATGCTTGAAGCTGAGTTTAGAGTCCAGCATCACTCCCAGGTAGCTGATGTACGGCTGGGAGGTGATGGTGCATTCTGCTACGTCGAGAGTGATCATCTCCAACTGCTTTCGGCTCGAGATGAGCACGGCTTCGGTTTTGTGAACTGCCGGTTTTAGGCCGACTGAACCCATCCATCGCTGCACTTCATCGTACGAGTCACCAAAGATACGGACGCTTTTTTTCAGGTGCTTCGCGACGATTGTAAGTCCCGCATCATCTGCAAAGGCTATCATCTCTGCTCCTGGCGGTAGCCTCAACTTCAGAAGATCATCGTACATTATATTCCACAGGAGAGGGCCCAGTACCGAGCCCTGACTCAATGCCCCACTCGTTGTGTGTGTGTGTGTTTTTTTTTCCTCAGGTTTAAAACAGAATGCTTTTACGCATCCACCATTGAAGAAATTCCAAAGTGGTATGCCGGACTCAGGTTAACGCAACCAATACCGACTAAACTGAAACATAACCTCACTTGCCCCCATGTATTCCGCGGGACCGCCGTTAGGCATTACTGCACGGGGTGGGGCGAATCTAGCTGCAGCTATTCCTTCTGATGTTCGAAGTCAGTGCTTCCTTCCTCTCAATTGTTCTCCTCCGTATCTTTCCTCTCTTGTTCTTCACACCGGAGTTCTTTGTGGACTTCTATTGCAAACGAACTGGTTGCTTCCCAGGCTGCCTCTGATGCAATCATTGCTTTTACTAGGTTTTCCGGCAAGATCCTTTCTTGGAGTGAAGTTTCCCACGCGCTGCGGTAAGAAGAGAAGCGCGGACACACGAAAAATACGTGCTCAGCATCCTCCTTGACTCCTGGGCAGATTCGGCAGTCCGGGAAATCTTCATGGTTGAATTTATGAAGATATTCCCCGAAGCACCCATGTCCTGAAACATTTGTGTCAGGCAATAGTTTACCTCTCCGTGAGTCCGGTTCAGCCAGACGTCCACCTGCGGAATAAGGCGATGTGTCCATCTCCCCTTGGTCGAGGCATCCCACAGTAACTGCCATCGCCGTATACTATTGCCTCTCTCCTCTATCTTCAGATCGTTCAGAGTCAATGAGGTTTGTCCTTTCCGTCGGTAAAGGCACCTCCGTTCTTCAGCTAGTACTCCAATGGGAAACATCCCGGCGATGACACACGCAGCATCTTCGGACACTGTGCGCAACGCGCTGGCAACCCGCAGGGCGCTCAGTCTACAAACTAGAGCCACCTTCCGCCGTGATTCTTGCAGCTTCAGCGCACCTCCCCGAATGACAATGGCATACGTAATCACCGACGTGGTCACTGATGACAGGAGTGCTCTCCTCTTTTGTTTTGGCCCTCCCACATTCGGCAAGAGTCGGGAAAGGACGGTTCTAACTCCCGAGGCCTTGGCACTTACGTGGATGACTTGCTGCTTGAACTGAGTCGGGCGTCGATCATCACTCCCAGCTACCGAATGATCGGTTGGGATGTGAGCTCATAGTCACCGACTCGCAGCGTGATCGTCTCCAATTTTTTCCTACTCGATATGAGCACTGCTTCTGTTTTATGCTCTGCCAGCTTCAAGCCAACTGAGTCCATCCACCGACATATCTTCCCGAAGGTCACATCAAATATGGAGTTGATTTCCTCCAGGTGTTTAGCGACAATTACTACGGCTACGTCATCCGCGAACGCTACGAGCCTCGCCTCAGTTGGTAACGCTACCTTCAGCAGTCCATCATACATGATGTTCTACAGAAGAGGACCCAGCACCGAGCCCTGAGGCACCCCTCCAGTGATTTGATACTCTTTGGGACCACTCTCTGTGTCATACTGCAGAATTCTGTCGGTGAAGTAGCTGGCTACCATTCTTCGCAAATATCCTGGTACGTTCATTGTCTCGAGAGCCTTCATGATGTAATCCCACTTGGCTGAGTTGAAGGCGTTTTTAATGTCTAGCGTCGCCACTAAACAGTACTTCTTCGTACCTTCTCTCCATCTTGTCCCAGAGATTGCCTCCTTGGCGGTATTGAAGACGAGGTCAATGGCGTCGAGGGTAGAGCGACCTGTTCGGAAGCCGTATTGATTATCGGCTAGCAGCGGTTCTACTGCTGCTTCTAGCCTTCTGTGGATGATACGCTCGAGGATTTTCCCAGCTGTATCAAGCATGCAGAGTGGACGATAAGATGATGGTTCGTTCGGTGGCTTCTTCCCGTTCGGGAGGAGCACTAGCCTCTGCTGCTTCCACTTGGCGGGGAAAGTGCCTTCCTCGAGGCATGCGTTGTATACGTACAGGAACAATCCTGGTACTGCATTGATTGCTGGTTTCAGCGCCATGTTGGGGATTCCATCAAGGCCAGGAGCCTTGGTGTTCCCCACTCTGCCGCAGGCGTCCTTCAGTTGTTCCTCTATAATCGGTGGGATCGATATTTCCACGCATTGCTCTGTGGGCTGATGGAGTTCCGGTTGTTGAGGGAACAACACCGTCACAATCTTCTTCAGAAGCTCGGGGCATGTCGGCGATGGTATAGGCTAGCTTTTCAACCGCTTCATGACTACTTTGTACGGCCTGCCCCACGGATCATCCTCGACTCCGTCACGGAGTCCAGTCCAGCATTGCTTCTTGCTGTCCTTGATCGCTTTGTTGAGCTCTCAACCTGCATCCTTATATTTTATCTCCAGTTCTTCGAAGTTCGGTGTTTTTCGACCACGCTGCGACGACCTTCTCGCCTTGACGCACTTCTCTCGAAGAGCGGCGATCTGATCGTTCCACCAGTGCACCGGTGGCAGACGGCTTCCACTACGTTTACGAGGCATGGAGGCATCACAGGCCTCAGTAACTCTTCTCATGAGATACGCGGCTTTCTCCGTAGCACTACTGCCACTTATCGGGTGGTCATCTAGTGCCACTAAGAATGAGTTAGGATCGAAACTGCTCACCTTCCAGCCGATTTTATTGGTCTTCTTAGCTGTTGGTCTGATCCTTCGACCAGCAGATACCTCCCAAAAAATTGCTCGATGGTCACTGGCGGTGCAGTTGTCCATCACCTCCCAGGAGAAGTTTCCTCTTGCGAGATTACTGCTCACAAAGGTGAGGTCTACGATTGAGCTCTTCTCTCCTCTCACAAACGTGGGTTTATCACCATTGTTCAGAAGGACAACGTTCAGTGACGACATGGCCTCCAATAGTGCTTGCCTCCTTGCTTTGGTCTCTTTGCTACCCCAGTCGACTGCCCAAGCGTTGAAGTCCCCAGCGATTGCTACGGGAAAGTGCTGCTTCGCGTGCTCAGTCAGTCTGTGTAGGAAGTCCGTGAACTCCTCAAACGTAAGACTCGGTGGAGCGTAATAAATGTAGAAATGAATTCCTTCCAACTGTAGAAATCAATTCCTTAGCTACCACAAAGCCGGCGTCCTTGGTATTCGCAACACTTTGGAAACGGGAACTTGCCGCAGGACTAGATGACAGCGGCCTTGCGACTCTTATCCGTCTCCCAGGGTTGAGTGCTCAGATGCCTGTATGGCTCCGAGATGATTACCAGATCGATCTTCAGCTCCCGCACCGTCTGCATGAGCAGATTGTGTTCCGCCTTACCGTGGTTGAGGTTGAGCTGTAGTATCCGCATTACCGTTTACCATTCATCTTCTGGAATGCCTCCCTAAATACAGGGCATTTGCTGCTACCAGCAATATGGGCACAGTTCTTCGTTTGATCACTCTCACGGCATAGCGAACAACAAGCTTCCTTCTCGCAGCCGGCAGCCTTGTGTCCAGCTTCTCCGCACTTCGTACAGAGTTTTGCTCGGTCCACTTCACTCTTGCATTTGATTGCGAGATGTCCATAGTGTCAGCACTTGAAGCACTTGACCAATCTCTCCACCCTTCGGATTCGGCAGTTGACCCAGCCTATGCGGATCTTGCCTCGTTCGCCTAAGACTTTCTTCGCTGTCGCTGCAGCCACCATTACCGATGCAGTCTGTGTATCTCCATAGGCCTTGCGCAAAGACCGAATAGCGTCCGGGGGGATGTGGCAATCCGCCCCAGCTGCGAGTTTCAGGGCCTCGAGGACTTCCTCCTTCATCGATAGTTCATCGAGATCCTTGATCTCGAGATACTTTTGTGGTCCTTTGCTTAAGACATCAGCCTTATCTCCGAGGAGATTAGCTATCGCTTTGTGCAAGCACTCAGCTTTTTCCTCCTTGTCCTTTGCCAGAGTAATCAGCATGTCTCCTGTGGTCGTTTTACGGATCCTGTCAACGCAATCACGAGCCTGCTCAGGAGGTATCTGTCGCTTCACCTGTTTGAGTATCTCTGAATACTGCTGTTTGTCCTTCGGGCGAATAATCAGTGCGTTCGGTCGCGTGGCTGATTTTCCGTGCTTACTCTTTTTCTCCTTCTTTTTAGGGAGCTTCGGCTCCTGCCTCTCCCTTTTGGTTTTCATCTGCTCCCACTCCGAGGACTTCGCAGGTGGGTTCTCCGTCTTGCTTCGAGTGTGAGCGGCTTTCTGCTCATCCTTCTTCTTCTTAAGGTCCCTAGAGTCCGTCGGTGGCGAATCTCGCTTCTTCCGCTTCCTCCTGGAAAAAGCCTTGACCTTTTCAGAAAAAGCTGAGGTCTCATCCTCGAGTTCAGTGTCGTGTGTGTGTGTGTGTGTGCGTGTGTATGTGTGGGGTGTATGTGGTCAAATTTGTCGTCAACGATTTCTCACGAACAAATTATGCGATCGAGGTCAGGGAGGACTCAATCGAAGCGTCTTCACGAAACGCAGACCTGATTATATTTTGGTGGGAATCGATTGAGCGGTTCTCCAGTTTTTCCTGAAAAACATGAAAAATATAGTCCATCCGCTAGCCCTGGTTCTGTCTGCACTACGGATTCCATTATATTTTAGATTTTTAAAGGTGCTGAATACAAATTGGAAGTTGATTTCGGCGAATCATGGTCGCTTTCATTTGTTTATACCGTAGTAGAAATTCAGCCTGGGCTCCGGCTGGGACCCAGCCGAGGTGCTGTAAACGAGAACTCATTCCCAACGTCACAGCGGAGTTGGGTTTTGGCCGTTGCGACCCCGCGCGACCCCAGCGTTGCGCTGTGCCGCAAACACGCGCTAGATTCTACCAGTGGGTTACCGCTCTAATCCCAGGCTGTGGGTCTGCACTCGTGTTTCTAACGCTCGTGCTCCGCCATAATCACGCTGGAGTACGAGTGGTCGTGTCCGGCTTGAACCCAGCTGAGGCCTACCGCTCAGTGACGTACAGGCCTTCTGCTGAACACTGGGATTGAGTCGTGCAGTTCCCACTGGTTCCACGCCTCCGACTGAATACGAGCCGGGAAATTTCTACTAGGGTAACAATTTAATTATTTATAACGCTTTTTCAGCTTAACGTTTGGAGATACCAAAAAAAGTCCTAGATAAAAAATGTTTTTCTGCCAAAAATACATAAGTTTGAAGTCATATGACTTTTCTTAGCATGTCGGTTATTGGCAAAGACATTCAACATTCACCTGCTGTATAATTTAACGTCAAATATCTCAATAAATAATGGAGATGAGAAAAAAAGTTCGATAACGAAACTCATGTATTTTCAGTCATGAAACATTTTTTATTTAGAACTTTTTCCATACATCGAAGCGCTTTGCCGCAGAAGAGTTAAAAACAATGCAAATCGTTATGAACAAATACAGCTGACCATGACTCGGTGAAACTAACTTGGAATTCAGAATCAAGAATCTCGAAAATATAGAATCCACTCATGAAATTTAATGAAGGTCGTCATTTGTTGCAAACGCATTATAAACAATTTCATTGTTCATAACGGTTTTTGAGGAAAATACGCCAAGATACGAGAAAAACTTCTGCCTAAAAAATTTTCGTCCATCAAAAATACATAAGTTTAGTCAATTGAGTGTTTTCCGTATCTCCATCATTTACAGAGGTATTTGACGTATAATTATCAACACGTTTTGCGTTTCTATGAAGGACGTCGCGGAGTTGTACTCTTCATGCACTGTTGAATATCTCCATAAATGATAAAGATACGATAGAGGAACATTTTCCATTCAGATTTTTTTCCGTATCTCTTAGCGTTAAGCCGCAAAAAAGTTATAAATAATTCAATTGTTATAAGCAACTAGAACTGAATATCACTCGCCGAAACTAACTCCAGATTTATGTTCAGCACACTCGGAAACATAGAATTCAATCATAGAATCTAATGGATCTCGTAGTGCAGACATAACCAGGACTAGCGGAGGGACTAATAAGAATTGCGGAAAAATTATAGTCAATTTACTTTCTCCGGCATAAATGGTGCAATCGAGGTCATGTATGACGAAATGGAAGCATTTTCACGAAACTTAGACATTTCTGAATTTTTACTGGAATCGATCCAGTGGTTTTCCAGTTTTCCCAGAAAAATATCAAAAACGAACATTTTTAGGCAAGATTTCAGACGAACATATGATATGATCGAAGTGATGTATGTACCCCAAATTTGGTTCACAATTCCCCAAAAATCGATAATGCGATCGAAGTGATCAATGACGTAATCGGTGGGTCATCACGTAACTTAGCCGTTAGATTTTGATCAACATTGATTGGTCGTTTTTTTCAACTTTTCAGAATAATACAGTGGAAAAAAAATCTCGAATTATACAAGTGTCATGAAATGGGGAAAAAACAAATCGGGAAGCTCATGGTGCGGCCCCAACGGGTCACACCCTCTTCAATGCACCCACTTCAAGGCCCTACTAGTTAACGTTAATGATTGATTGAAAGTTAGTCGTTCGAACGTCCGGTCCGCTTGCTGTGACGGCATAGCACTGTAAGCGCACTGCACTGCTAACATGCGAGAGAGACCGTGCGAGTCGCCGGCATCGGGCTCCGCTGAGAGAGCGAGTGAGAGGCGCGATAACTCCAGTGCCTTGACGTCACAACACGCTTGAGGCCTCCAAAAAATTTAAACTTAAAAACCCCCGACGCAAAATTGACAAATAAAACCAAATGAAGACAGGAATTGACATGAAAAAAACGACAAAGCAAAGTCGGGGAGACACGGAGATTTTCATGATGTCATTGTGTCCCCCCGACTTTGCTTTGTGGTTTTTTTCATTTTAATTTCTGTCTTCATTTGGTTTTATTTGTCAATTTTTCGTGGGGGTTTTTAATTTTCAATTTTTTTTTATTTTTGAGATTTTTCATTTTTATTATTTTCTATTTGCCAAATTTTCCATCTTTCAATAGCTTATTGTCCAATTTTTCACTTATTAAATTTGCAAGGAGCTGTCAGGGATTTATTTATTCACATTTTGTTTCCCACCCAAATATTCTGTAGTGATGAATATCCCTCAAGTTGGTCCTAGGGATTTTCCGGCCCTAGGGATTTTTTGTCCTATGAAATGTTTATCGTTAAATCATTTTTTATTTTCCATTGTTTGAGTACGAAGAACAATTTAATCTCCGTACCAACATGTCAGGTAGAATCCTTGGAATTTTATCTTTATTTTAAAGCCAGAAACACCTTTTTTCATGCTTTCTGCATGGAATTAGAAGGTCCCAATCGCATGTACCCCTCGGGTTACCGTCGGGGGTAAAAAGCGCACTTTTCAATCAACAATTCTGATCGAAAGAGGCAGATTGGAGCGTTATAAACATCATTTATAAGATTGTTGAAACCTCCACATTCCGAAAAAAAAAAAAATAATTGGGTATGTTCCCTATTAGTTAGATTAATGGAAAATGGCCAGCATACAATTTATTTATTTTTCATCCGTTAACCTGTGTTGAATTACTGTGAATATGGCTGAGTTTGCTTGAAAGCTCGACATACAGGCGAGGTATTCTAAAAGTAATGTAAAGCTAGGGTCATGACACGCGCAGGCACGTATGAAAAAATCGTATAGAACTTCTCTATACGAAATGCGTATAGAATGATTCTATACAATTTCTATAGGTTTTTCGTATATGATATTCGAACTTTTCTATACGAGAGTTTTCTATACGAATTTGTTCTATACGAATACTTTTTCATGACATTCTATACATTAATCGTTATTCTATACGAATTGTATCTATACACTCGAGAGGATTATGTATAGAAATCTAGTGATTCTATACACGTGGTTTGTATAGAAATAATTTCTATACGATGGCTGAATTTTCGAATGGAAATTATTTCTATAGAAAACGCTATACGAACCCAAGTCGCATGTATAGGATCTCCCCGTGTATAGAGTCTCTGAATTTCTATACAGGATTAATCTCGGGCTTATAGGAATGATTCGTATAGGAATTATTTCTATAGAGAGCGCCATACTAACCCCAGTCGCATCAATAGGAACCTCGTATATGGAATTTCTAGATTCCTATACGATAATAATCTTGAGCGTATAGAAATAATTCGTATAGAGATTGTTTTTATTGACATCGCTATACGAATCCCAGTCGCGTCAAAAGAAACTCTGTGTATAGAATCTCTGGATTTCTATACATAATCCTTTCGGTGTATAGAAACATTTCGTACAGGAATTAGTTCTATAGCGAACGCTATACAAATCCCAGCCGTATGAAGAGGAATCCCGTGTATAGAATTTATGAATTTCTATACGAGAATAATTTTTAACCTATAGGAATAATTCATATAGAGATTGTTTCTATAGATATCGCTATACGAACCTCAGTCGCGTCAAAAGAATCTCTGTGTATAGAATCGCTGGATTTCTATACACAATCATTTCGGTGTATAGAAACATTTCGTACCGGAATTAATTCTATAGCGAACGCTATACAAATCCCAGCCGTATGAAGAGAAATCCTGTGTATAGAATTTTTGAATTTCTATACGAGAATCACCACGAGCCTATAGAAATAATTCGTATAGAGATTGTTTCTATAGACATCGCTATACGAACCCCAGCCGCGTCAAAAGAAACTGTGTGTATAGAATCTCTGGATTTCTATACATAATTCTTTCGGTGTATAGAAACATTTCGTACAGGAATTAGTTCTATAGCGAACGCTATACAAATTCCAGCCGTATGAAGAGGAATCCCGTGTATAAAATTTATGAATTTCTATACGAGAATAATTTTTAACCTATTGGAATAATTCGTATAGAGATTGCTTCTATAGATATCGCTATATGAACCTCAGTCGCGTCAAAAGAATCTCTGTGTATAGAATCGCTGGATTTCTATACACAATCCTTTCGGTGTATAGAAATATTTCGTACCGGAATTAATTCTATAGCGAACGATAGACAAATTCCAGCCGCATCAATAGGAATCCCGTGTATAAAATTTATGAATTTCTATACGAGAATAATTTTTAACCTATTGGAATAATTCGTATAGAGATTGCTTCTATAGATATCGCTATATGAACCTCAGTCGCGTCAAAAGAATCTCTGTGTATAGAATCGCTGGATTTCTATACACAATCCTTTCGGTGTATAGAAATATTTCGTACCGGAATTAATTCTATAGCGAACGATAGACAAATTCCAGCCGCATCAATAGGAATCCCGTGTATAAAATCTCTGAATGTTTATATGAGAATAATCTTGAGCCCATAGAATTATTTCTATAGAGAACGCTAGACTAATCCCAGCCGCCTGAATAGGAACTCTGTGTATAGAAATAGTCTCATTAGTTCTATAGAGAACGCTACACAAATCCCAGCTGCATGAATAGGAACTTCGTGTATAGATTTTATAAATTTTTATACGAGAATAATCTCGAGCCTATGGAAACAGTTCGTATATAAATTATTTCCACAAATAACGTTATGCCAACCAAGAAATGAAGTTTTTCATAAGATTTATTAAGCGACAAAACAAATCCATGTTCCAAATTTTTAATTTTTAACGGAAAATTAGTGAACATACTCTCATTGCATTAGTACATTAATTCTTATCATTTTTTTTGGTATTAGCTCAATATTATTAAATATAACCTGTGAATTACGATTAACGGTCTTGTTGATTCACGTTAAGAGCCGTCTTCCTGATGAATCACGTGACCAAATTGATTTTTCAAATTACAGCCGATATATTTTTTTCATTTTGATAAAAACTTATTGGCGACACGCAGTTATGATTCTCGCATGTCGGAAATTAGGTTTTATCCAAATCAAAAAAATATTTTGGCTGTAATTTGAAAAATCAATTTGGTCATATGACCCCTCAGGAAGACGGGCCTTAAAAGGTAACGGTAGCCCTGTGTCTATAGGAACTTTCGGATGGTCTTTTCTCCTTCAATTATCAATCTTTATTCATAAAATTACTTCAGGACCTGCATAATGCAGTGGTGGAGGTCCTGAAGTAGTTTCACGAATAGGAATCAATAATTGTAGGAGAAACGACCATTCGAAATTTCTTATAGACACGGTGTACCGTTTCCTCTTAATATCACAAATGTAACAACTGAAGAGTCAGTGGCGCATGCGCAGAGTTGAATGTTGGTTCCTCACGAACTCCTCGACGCACGAACATTGGGTAATACTGCTGGGGTCTCTACACATGCCACTTTCTCGAGATCTTAACACGTCAGTCACAAAAAATTTATCAACTGTTTTTGGAAATTTATGTTATATAACGGAATTCTTCATCATAACAGTAAGACAATTGGTTGGCAATGACAACAGATCATGCTTCTTCCCATGGAGCTGAAGATTTCTGTAAAAATCAATCTCAACAAAAAATTAAATTCAATGTTGCAAAAAAGGCAATTAGAACGAGATCTAAAACTTGATGTAGCTGACGAAATAATTAAATAATGAACAAAATCAATTGACAAATCACGTAATTACCATATTTTAAAGAATTCCCGAAATACTCGCCAAAGACAAAACCCTTAAGGGGAAACGGAACCCCCGTGTCTATAGGAATTTAAGAATTGTGCTTTCTATAACGATTATCAATTTTCATTTATGAAACTATTTCATTGACACGAACATTGCATTAAGCAGTCAATGAAGGAGTTTCATAGAAAAAAAAAATTGTAAGAAAAAACACAGTTCTAAAATTCTTATAGCCACAGGGGTTCCGTTTCCCCTTAATATACTTTCCCAAATACTCAGTATCTCTCCTGTTTAGTTGTATAAAAGTAAGCGGAGATTTCAAAAGGAAATTGAATTGATTATTCATTTCAAATCAATGACTCCCATTCCATATCATATGAGCCATTCCTTTCATTACTAGACCAAGCGAGACAGTTATTCACACTTCACGACGAAAAAAAAACAAATTCCTCTTTTCTATAATCATTCAAATTTTCTCAAATTAAGATTACAATTTATAAAGGGAAATCGCACGAAATAGAAAATATGCACAATTATAAGACTAGATAGGTTTTCACTAAAAAAAAAAAAAAGAATGACGATTTTCAAGAAAAGAAGTGGGAAATAATAATAACTTGATACAGATCTTCATCATAGACGGTTCAATCAACGCTAGCATCCAAATTAATCGGAAAATCCAATTATTTTTTAATCAACGGAAATTAATCATAAATTTCGATTCAATTTTCTTCTTCCACTGTGTCTATACCAAATCGTTCATTTTTTCTGTATCCATAGTTTTTTTTACTTATTTTCTTTTGGGCACTCAAGATGACTTTTGGCTAAATCATCGGTATGGATTTAAAAATTTCTTTATTTCGTCGGATAAAGGAAAAAAAATGAGATTCCGACCGGTTAGAAAAAAAAATTAAGGTAAAATATTAAAAGCTCTGAGCGCTGTGCATGATGTCAAAATGCCAACAAGTGAATGTTTACTTACCAATTGAG
>NW_021681226.1:14785-21970 GCF_001412515.2 Diachasma alloeum | reverse complement strand
GGGGGGGGGGGGGGGGGGGATATAGTTGTGGCTGAACGAATGGGCATTATTCCTAGACGCGCGCAGTTACGGAATAGAGCAGGACTTATTGCTATTGAAATTCGTCGATTTACTTTTTTTTTTTACTATTGAAGCGCGTTCAGTTCTAGCCAAAAAGCAATGCATGCTTACATCCCTCTGAGAAACAGAGACACGTAAATATTTTAAAACCTTTATTCAGTCACCAAATTGCTTATAAAATTAGTTATTCAGTACATTTTTTGTAATAATCGTAATCAGCTGTTTTTGAATCAAATGTGTTGACACCAATTGTTGACAACAAATGTTGATAAGAAAAGTAATTGAGAGTTAAATAAAATATATTTTATCCATTTTTTTCCAAAATGGAACAGAGTTTTAATTTTTAGTTCAACCAAACCTTGATGCAACAATTTTGCAAAACAGATCTTTTAAGTTCGGCGGGGAGCTTTCGACGCTGCGTTGCACGCTTTTGTAATGCGAGCTCTGATGAGCCGACGATTTTTTGGTGTCTCACCAAAGTATTGAGGGAGGAATTCTACAAATGAAAATTTTTATTAATCAATCATCTGTGATTCGAGGGGAAGCTCACCTCGAGAATATTTTTTGTGTATTTTGGAAAAAAAATCCGAATACTATTTCTGTCTCATTTTTCCTCGGAAATTTGATTTTTTAGGTCGAAATTTCTGCCGATCACTCAAAATTAAAGATTTATTTTTTTGTTATCCAAAAATCAAGTTAACAAGAATCCTCAACGTATTTTTTTCCAAAAACTTTTTCGTATATATTCACCAAATTTCATCCCTTTATCATGAAAAATATGGGAGAAGATACATTTTGAAGTACTTCAGTCAACCCTAAAACGTCGTAATTTTTAATTGTTTGAAAATATTTTTCTATTTTCTTTCAACTTTTTTGATGGCTTCCAATTTTTTTATTTATAACTTTTTTTTCAATCAACTGATGAGACCAATTTTTATTTTCTCACCTTCAATAGCTTTCACTTTTAGTTCATCTAGTTGGGGCTTGGCGCTCAGATTATTTTTCTTGTGGAAGTTTGACACCTTTCCAGTGAGCGAAGATTTGGCTAAGGTGTCCTTATCAAATACAGCACTGATCAAATCAGCAGTAGCATCCTCTATATCAGGCCGAGTTTTCGCAGCCCTCAGTACCGAATTTCTCACGTAAATCCCACCACCAATATCGGTGTGCTTTTTCTGTAAGCAGAATGTATGTAGCCGTAGAGATCTAGGGTCAAACATCACCAGAGTCACGGAAAAAATGTAAGTTTTCATAAGGGTCAAAAATCCTCAGGGTCACGAAGGGAAAATGTTAAATTTTGCGAGAGTAAAATTTTGCAAGCGTGAAATTGTTTATAAAATATCAAATATGATAGATATTGAAATCGTATATACACCCATTTTTGTAACTATTTGATTGGATTGGGATTAGATCGTCCCTTTTTCACTCTTATGAAAGAATTATTGAAAAACTTGACTCGTCCTTTGTGACTATCGTTAATACCGAAATATACAACCAATATCTCAATAAAATTACTTCCATGGAATAATGGAATTCTATTGATATTTTTTATACAATATTTTATACTAAACATGTCGATAGAAAAGGGATAAAAGATGATTGAAATTTAATAGGAAAATAATCCAGTTTTCAAGTCAATCCATTACGATTTTATAGAAAACTTTTTCGTGCGTTAACTGTGAAAGTTCATGAAATGGAACGTTATTTGACACCACCGTTTGAACTTTAGAAACTATGCTAAGAAAAATAATCAAATGAAAGTCGATCATCATAATACGTATTCAATTCGACGACTAGATGATAAGTTGAAATAGAATATGTAGGTATAATTACTGGGATTGTTCCTTGCATGTGGTGTCGTGTCATTCAAATGAAATTCTATTTGAGAAGCTATTACTCCTCCCAACTTACTATTGAACCTACAATTTTTTTAATTCCGTAGTTCAAGTGGATTTTATCGTTTCAGTTGCTTCACTGTCATCCGACTTCGTACGTTTAGTTGACAGAGGACTGGGCGATGGAGATCCATCTCGTTTCTTTAAAAAATTTGCCTCCTTATGATCAGGAGATTCGGAAGATTTGTTTACAACTTCATCAAATTGTGATCCCTGAAATCGCAAATACGAATCATCATTTGAACAATGGATTGGAGCAATTAAAGATGAGCATAAAATATCAAGTGTTGACATTGACCGAACTAGATTTTATATCATTGTCAACCACGGAACTTCTCTTATTGCATGCCAATAATTTGCTAAGTGATGGAGACCCATCTCGTTTCTTCGATGGGTTTGCCTGATCATCATCAAAAGATTGTATAGAGCGTTTTGCAACTTTATCATTTTTTGATAGATGTTTAGCTGATTTCGAGAACTTGAATGACTTCATCATAGTTTTGAAATCTCCATCCAGTGATTCCTGAAATCACAAATACGAATTATCAGTTAGACCAATGAGTTGGAGCATTTAAAAAGCATAAAATATTAAGTGTTGACATTTACCGAACTGGATTCTCCTTCACTTTCCATCGCGGAATTCCTCGGATTGCATGTCAAAAATTCGCTGAGCGATGGACATCCATCTAGTTTTTTTGATGAATTCAGCTGTTTATCATCAAGAGATTGTGTAGAGCGTTTAGTGACTTTATTATCTTTAGGTAGCCGCTTAGCGGATTTCGAAAATTTGAAAGACATCATCATAGTCTTGAAATCTTCATCCTGTGATTCCTAGAATCCCAAATACAAATTATACGAATTATTATTAGTTAAACCCACGGATTGAAGCATGAAAAAAACATAAAATATTAAGTATTGCCATTTACCGCACTAGATTCTCCTTCACTTTCTATTGCGGAAATTCTCTTATTGCATGTTAATGATTTGCTGTGTGATGATACTTTATTTGCTGATCTTACTTCTTGCGCCGTCTATAAAGTCAAATATCTCGAATAAATATGTTTCTCATCAATTATTCTACAGCACAGCTCATCAGAATTCATACAAATACATCAAGAGGAGGACTTTTTATAATGAAAAAGGGGAATAAAATGGAAGGATACAGCAATAAGAACCAATATTCGTTCGGATATAGCATCCAACAATTGGAGAGAAACATATTGAAACGTGAATGAAATTCTATGTAGTCAATATTTATGCTATTCCTCAGAGCACGAAATATGATCTCCCTTAGTATTTTTCATTGGTCAGCGCTATTATTCTGAGTTCAATAACATAATAATATACACCTCAGTTCCATCGTCTTCTTCATTGTCTTTTTCCTCTTCATCACCAATGTTCTCCATATTCTCAAAGTCAGATGCCATTTCGAAAGAGTGATTAGATTTCTACGAAAAGAAATCAAACCTCAATTTCATTACATTATCTAAATTCTTCATGGTCCATAAATTAATTGATCAGATGTAAAATGCACACATCCTTTTTTTTCGAGTTTTCATAGAAAACACCAAAAATTATGCTCCAAATAATAGTGAAAACATTTATAGACAGATTGGAGGTCAGTCGGGTAGTCTTCTATTTGACCAATTTAATTATTTTCTGGTTTATTCCCTCAATATATCAATTGTATATACGGATTAGAAGTTGTAAACGTCAACGATCGCGTGATTGGAAAATTTGAGTTCACCTTATCTGTTGGTTCCATCTGACCCTCTCGACTCTCCTTTGTTTCCTCATTGTTCTCAGATATCTTGTCTTTCATTATTTTGTCAAATAATTCCTCGTTTTCCTCTGCTAATTCTGAATTTGTTTTCTTGGCCTGCACAGAAACATATCACGAGTAAATAATAGCTGACTTTCATACGTATCGATTTATTCTTCGAAAATAATCAACACCGAAAGTATATTAGATGCGGTAAATTCACGAATTATAATCTCCAATGAATATCAATTGGGAACAAACCTTTTTCGGCTTCTGTGGTTGTGGTGGAGGTTCCTCTTTATTGAGGGACTTACCTGCAAAAACTTTTCTTGCTGATTTTGGAGGGCTCAGCGTACCTGATTTGAGGAATTGACGACATCTCCTAGTCATCACATCCCTCTCTGAAAACAAAATAAAATATACGACAGTGACTATGTTTTGCTGTATAAATAGAATTATTTTTTGTAACGTGAATTGTATAATCTTACCGCCAAAATCGAGAATTCTTGCCTGAAGAATAGACCAGGTACATTTTTTAATTTTTTTTTGGGTCACTTTGGCAGAGCCCATAACAATATTTGGCCATTTCACTGCAACTAGCGTCCCATTTATCTTTAGCTCCTCCAACTCATTGTCCGTAAAGGTCTTAACGAGAAAGCTCTGGAATCCTACGTCGACGACATCATCTTCATCGGGGAATTGGAAAATTATACTTTCGTTGTCGTCTGGCGTTCTCGACATTTTTCGCAACTTGGTGATGTACCGTATTTCAAAACGTTAAGGATCACACTACGGTCTGAGTAATAGAATTTAGTTTCACAAGCAAGTGTAGCCATCCCCTCTCCTCCGAAAATGAGTAAATATTGAAGGATAGATTCTACCACATTTACTTACCTTATAGTTTCCACATCCCCCACGCCTTTAATACTACCACATGTCTGAAGAAATTAAATAATTGCTCTTAGATGCCTATTATAATTCGCTTGAAAAAATTTTTCCCATGGAAAATATTTCTTTCATGTCTATAGGATTTGTTGCACATGAATTCCATTTTTTTCGGTTCGTAATTTCGACAAACAATTATAAATGCCAAATAGAAAATAAAAACGAATTTCGCCTATGAATTTGAATACGAAAAGTATAATCTATTACCTTCTCCAGTTCGTATCTTCTGTAAACATGAAGCATAAAGATATAAAAATTTTCTAATATAATTCTGGAGAGAAGTGGTAAAAGACGGTATTGTCAGACTGGTGAGTCTGTAGTCCTTGATGTCAGAAGTGGCAAACAAAGAATGCTCTGAGTTTTGGAGAAAGTGGGGGTAAATTTCACGATTACTCTTTCCTCAGTTCGTTCATGAGTGTATTTTGCCAAAATCAAAAAATTATTTTGGATGTAATTTGAGAAATCAATTTGGACACGTGACCCTCAGGAAGACGGCCCTTAATATCAACCTGATTCTCACAATTTTTTTTATTAGCCATTTGATTAACAAATTTTCAATCCCTCATTTCTGCCCTCATTTGATTTTGTCATAGCTACTGCATTTACTGTTGATTATCCAGAATGTTGGTAGCACAAAAGGAAAAACTGCTCAATTTTCTTACAAAAGTAAAATAATACTCTCATTAATGAATTGTTAAACAATGTAAATTTCATTTCAAAGACTTTTCTGTTGAAAAATTACGTGTTCCCTGAGGTGAAAGCTACGAATTATAACTGGAGTAATCAAATCCGTTGCGAACGAAGGTCTTATGAGAGATTCATATGCTAATCCTGCCATTATAATCAAGCTGTAAAAAAACACCTTTTTTTTCATGTAATGATTTTCAAANATTATAACTGGAATAATCAAATCCGTTGCGAACGAAGGTCTTATGAGAGATTCATATGCTAATCCTGCCATTATAATGAAGCTATAAAAAAACACCTTTTTTTTCATTTAATGATTTTCAAGAATCATTAAGAATGCAAGCTTGTACCATGATCATTAAATAAAATTCATCATTTTTTATATTGCGTATGGCACAATGTGAAGGAAATTCAAAGTAAGAGTTTTTAATCCGAGCTGAAAGCGTTTTCTAAGAATTATTGGAAATAGTGCAGTTAATATTGCCAATGCATTATTACCTATCGAGTTCAGTATACTTTTGATTAGAAATTATGTGAAAACGGAAATAATGTCACTCTTTGCGAATGCCCTGTCGATGTTTTCAATAGAATGTAAGCATCCATTTCTTTTCAGCTATAACTGAACTCGCTTTAATAGCAAAAAAGGAAATTGATGAATTCTAATACAAGCAATAAGTCCTGCTTTATTTCGTGAACATGCGCGTCTAGGAGTAATGCCCATTCGGTCAGCCACAACTATATCCCCCCCACTGAGGCGCGCGCAGCAGGCGTCTTTGGCTGTTAGCAATGGACGCATTTGCAAGTGCATACTCATCATTGTTTGATATTTATTTGTTGTTTTTTTCAAATAGTGAGTGGCTAGTGGGACATAGTTATTTCCTGTTGGGAAACTTATTGGAATGATAATGACAATATCACTATTGGAGTGATTTGAATTAATGGGACGATTGAAATAAGGATTATCTGCCGATATAACCTCACTTGGTAAGTGAAGATTCACTTGTTGAAATTTTAACATCATGCACAGCGCTCAAAGTTTTTAATTTTTTCATAAACTTATTGGAGGTGATCAAGTAGCGTACATGTGCATTTTAAGTGGATATCATTGTATAAATTCTATAAATTCCTCTCATTGAATTTTCGTTGTTAACTTGCAATGATATAATAATTGAAGGAAAATTTCGTACCAACTCATGTCATTTGTTTTTTATTGAATGAGAATGCAAATAATTTTTCAATTTTGAATTTCAAAAAAAAGATGATGGACGAAGGATCACGAAAACGTGGGCGGTATAAAAATTACAGAGACCGTGACATTCCCAAGAATACCCTATGGTACAGAAAACAAAAACAAATGCGTTTGGACTCTTTGGTAAGTTCAGCCTAGTGCTGTTATGTCATTAATTGGCTTCCAAATGGATTCATTCTATATTTCTCGTTCCATTTTTTTTTCAGTAATTAAAAAGCTGGAATCATTATTTTCAATTATTTACTCTGGATTTAATTGATTGTTCATTCGAAGTCTTTATTGTAGATGGATAGGAAATTTTATTTTTACAGCTATATCCTATATTGAAAATAATGATGATTGAAAAAGGTAATTGTTCGTACACAAATATTTTGTAGAAAAAAGTTTCCTAAAAAATATGTCCCATTAAAAAATGCCTGGATATTAGAATTATAAATAAAAAAAAATATATATTAGAATTACTATGTATTACTATTACTTTCTGTGGCCGTTAGGACGAGGCGAAAGAGAAACCAACTTGAAGAAAGTGAGGATTCTCAATGACTCGGTGTACCTTTTTTTTTTCGACGATATCATTCGTCAAACAT
>NW_021681226.1:9042-14522 GCF_001412515.2 Diachasma alloeum | reverse complement strand
TCCCGGTAGTAGTGCCCAATGTTCGTGCATTGTGGATTTACAATAGCCCAATAATTGTAATTTACAGGTTATATCTAATAATATTAAGTTAATAACAAAAAAATTTGATAAGAATCAATGTACTCATTATACGAGAGAATATTCACTCATTTTGCGTTGGTCGAATACTTGGAGCATGAATTTTTTCTGTCGCTCAATGAGTCTCATGAAAAACATAAGTTCTCACTATCAATTGTTCTATCGACAAAAATTTATTTTGTTTTGTTTTTGCCTCTTCCAATGTACTATTGATTTATTTAATTCTTCATTCAAGATCTGATTGATTCTCTAATTATTATGTTTTCTATTTTATAATTGATTTAAATTTCATTGTGATCATTAATAATAATCCTTTTGTTACTTACGGGACACCATGAAAAATAAAATTATTCTTCCCGTGTAATCTCGCTTTTAATACGTCCATGATGAAAAAAAAAATCATTAGGCCGTTAGTGAGGTTCGTTATTACAGTACTTGAATTTTATTGGTTGGACAATTTTGTTCATATTCTCAACACTTTTGTGTGGATTCCGAATAGTCAGGGTAGTCCGAATTCAATTTCTTTTTCTGAATGCTGCTCGGCTCGTGTCGCTTTTCACTTCTCGTATATCGTCTATCCATCAGCAGCACGTGTTTGACACCTCTGCGTGGAACAATTTCCTCACTAGTTTGAATTTTGCTCCTTTTTCACATTTGAAACGTAATAATTTATTTGACAATTATAACAGTTAACTTGATCATGCGTTACGTTCATTATGAATTCACACGTGTAATGATAGAATACAGATATTAAAAAATAATTATCATCATGCCTGACAGGCGCTATGATTTCAATGCAATTATTGACAATTTCTAGAAAAATAACGATGCCTCCAGCAGCAGTGACATGGAGGCAGATACTTCGTGTTCTGAATCCGAAATGGAACAATGTCCTTTACGGACTAATTAAAGACGACGATCTATTGAATATAGAATCGGAAACGGATTCAAATAATTCCGATCCTCCAATGCCAGACAGAAGTGGCTCCACATTAAATTCATTGCATGGCTCAATCAGTAGTGAAACTTCAGAAGATCCACTAGAAGATCCTGATCCGCATGAACAATGTGTCATGGAGGATACAGATTTTTCTGATGACGAATTAGATATAGAGCCAATCATGAAGGTTTGAAAAGGGCATCGGGCGATGGGTAATGTTCTTATATTTGAATACATCTAACATTGACACCTACATATTTTTTTAGCCCAGAAATGTTATATCATCTTTCGTGGATCTGTCAGAAGAGGAAAGTGTGCTGTTGATGATTGTGTATGTACTCAAGTCTAAAGCCCCTGATTCCGCTTTGACCGACCTCATTCCGCTAATTGACATTCACGCGGTGCGCCAGGTCCATAAGAGTAAATATTTATTCCTGAAGAAATTGAAGACGGATCCGTTTTCCCAGAAACATTATCTTTGCATCCCACGCGAGGAAATTTCGGGAATTGATTTGGAAGACAAAAACAATGTCAAGTGCACTAGATGTAAACAGGAATATGATAAAAAATGGCTTGACAGGAACAATTACTTCTTTTTATATTTGTCATTGGAAGAACAGTTAAGAAGATTAGTCAATAGTGAATGTTATCGGGCAAAGCGTCAAGACTGTGCAGAAAGCGATCTGATAAGTGGATCTTGGTATCGCGAACGAGTTCGCGATGGAATAATAAAACGTGATGACTTATCGGTCCAGTTCAATACTGATGGAGTTAAATTATTTAACACATCTGATGGATCAATTTGGCCCATACAAGTGTGTGTAAACGAGCTTCCTTTCACGATACGGAGAAATAACATTTTATTGTGTGGCCTGTGGTTTAACGAAAGTAAGCCACCAATGAATATCTATTTAGAACCGTTCATTCTTGAGTTGNAATTATAACAGTTAACTTGATCATGCGTTACGTTCATTATGAATTCACACGTGTAATGATAGAATACAGATATTAAAAAATAATTATCATCATGCCTGACAGGCGCTATGATTTCAATGCAATTATTGACAATTTCTAGAAAAATAACGATGCCTCCAGCAGCAGTGAAATGGAGGCAGATACTTCGTGTTCTGAATCCGAAATGGAACAATATCCCTTACGGGCTAATAAAGACGACGATCTATTGAATATAGAATCGGAAACGGATTCAAATAATTCCGATCCTCCAATGCCAGACAGAAGTGGCTCCACATTAAATTCATTGCATGGCTCAATCAGTAGTGAAACTTCAGAAGATCCACTAGAAGATCCTGATCCGCATGAACAATGTGTCATGGAGGATACAGATTTTTCTGATGACGAATTAGATATAGAGCCAATCATGAAGGTTTGAAAAGGGCATCGGGCGATGGGTAATGTTCTTATATTTGAATACATCTAACATTGACACCTACATATTTTTTTAGCCCAGAAATGTTATATCATCTTTCGTGGATCTGTCAGAAGAGGAAAGTGTGCTGTTGATGATTGTGTATGTACTCAAGTCTAAAGCCCCTGATTCCGCTTTGACCGACCTCATTCCGCTAATTGACATTCACGCGGTGCGCCAGGTCCATAAGAGTAAATATTTATTCCTGAAGAAATTGAAGACGGATCCGTTTTCCCAGAAACATTATCTTTGCATCCCACGCGAGGAAATTTCGGGAATTGATTTGGAAGACAAAAACAATGTCAAGTGCACTAGATGTAAACAGGAATATGATAAAAAATGGCTTGACAGGAACAATTACTTCTTTTTATATTTGTCATTGGAAGAACAGTTAAGAAGATTAGTCAATAGTGAATGTTATCGGGCAAAGCGTCAAGACTGTGCAGAAAGCGATCTGATAAGTGGATCTTGGTATCGCGAACGAGTTCGCGATGGAATAATAAAACGTGATGACTTATCGGTCCAGTTCAATACTGATGGAGTTAAATTATTTAACACATCTGATGGATCAATTTGGCCCATACAAGTGTGTGTAAACGAGCTT
This sequence comes from Diachasma alloeum, assembly GCF_001412515.2. Lineage (NCBI taxonomy): Eukaryota > Metazoa > Arthropoda > Insecta > Hymenoptera > Braconidae > Diachasma > Diachasma alloeum. The sequence continues at coordinate 11,474 of NW_021681226.1, read as the reverse complement.
CCTTTCACGATACGGAGAAATAACATTTTATTGTGTGGCCTGTGGTTTAACGAAAGTAAGCCACCAATGAATATCTATTTAGAACCGTTCATTCTTGAGTTGAAAAAGTTAGGTATTTTCGGATTTAAAAAAACAACTGTAGGTGATCCAAAAATTAAAACTATTAAGGTACACTGTAGTCTAGCGTCAGTGGATAGTATCGCGCGACCAATGATACAAAATCATAAGCAATTGAATGGGGAATATGGATGTTCATTGTGTTCAACGAAAGGAGAAAGATTAGATTTGCCAGGCAATATTCGAGTGTATTGTTTTGGAGTAGGCCAATTACGAACTCAGTCGCAACATTTACGATTAGTTAAACAAACTATTATGAAGAAAAAACCGGTGAAAGGAGTTAAAGGACCATCAGTCCTCATGTATTTACCCTCGTTTTCAGTACCGGAGGATTGTCCGCCAGATTACTTACATTCAGTATTAGAAGGAACGATGAAGAGTTTAACATGTTTATGGTTCGATTCTACACATCACGAACAGAACTGGTATCTTGGACGGTTTAAAGAAGATGTTAATAATATTTTGAAATCCATTACTCCGCCCGTCGAAATAAGACGTAGAATTCGATCCATAGATCACCGAATGCACTGGACCGCGGCGGAATGGAAATATTTCTTATTGTATTACTCAATCCCATGTCTGATTGGTAAAATGGCCAAGAAATATTTTGAGCATTACTGTTTATTTGTGTGGGCAATTCAAAAATTATCACAAACAGTGGTCACTGATAACGATGCTTCTCGTGCGCATAGGGCCATAGAATTATTCGTGGAAGAGTTTGAATCGCTCTATGGTGAAAGACATATGAAGTATAATTTACACTTATTGCTACATCTAGTACAGAGTGTTAAACGTTTTGGAGCTCTCTGGGCCTGGTCAAATTTTATGTTTGAAACGTTTAACGGAGTTTTGAAAAAATTATTCTTTGGCACCCAATATATTCCTGAACAAATTGTAAAAATGTATACACGCTTAAATTATGTTAAAGAAAAGCAAATTATATTCGAAAGGGACGATTGCAATGAACAAGCGAAATCTCAATTTTACATTTGGCTTAAAGGTATCTCCTATAATTATCATGTGGTTCATGACGAGGGAATAAAGGGGTTAGGTCTGGCGACGGATGGAATTTCAGCAATAGAGCAAATAGTACTTGATGAATGGTTGGGCTTTCAACCCGAAAAAATATCGTTTTATGAATGTTTTTTACACAACAATGTGGTTTATCATAGCTGTGAATATAAAAAATTCATGAAACGGAACAATCGTTGTGTAAAACTAACGAATGGATGCTACGCTAACATCAGTGGATTGATTGTGACCTCTCATGGTCAAAATATTGTCATCGGCCGTGCGTACACTATTGTAGAAAACAATTTTTGGAAGCGTCACGGGTTTGACAGCCGTAATTTATGCGTGACTGCAATCCAGATGGACACAGTGGTGTGCTTTCGAGTATCGCAAATTGAGTCAAAATGCGCGAGAGTATTCCATTCATTACACGGGGACAAACGCACGTATATGATTTTCTCGATTGTGAATTAATTGGAAAAAGACTAGATCTTGATCATAATTAAAGTTTTTATCCTCTTTACGAATATGTTACTATAAGCATGATGAAGGATTTTAACCATTGAAATGTACAGAATGTCATCAATATTACCATAATAACCATGACTGTATTAATAAGAAATAATATTACAGAAAGGAAAATGATATTTAATTATTAACAATCGTTATATGACATTGACACATGCTTTTCGTACTATGGATTTTATGAATATATGATGTATTTGTAATTGGTCTGATTGGAATTCATTTATAGAGGTTTCATTCCTGCAGGAAAATCCATTGGGAGACATGATGATTCCTCCGGTTCCAATGATATTATTACTATAAGAACTCCAGTCACTCTACGCTCGAGAAGATTAGGTATCAAAAATCAGAGATGAGATCAATCGTTCAGAAATTCCATACACGGAGTTTCTTGTGACGCGACTGCGGTTGGTATAGCGATGACTATAGCAATATTTCCTATACGCTTCAGATTATTTTCTTATAGAAATTCAGAGATTATATACACAGGGTTTCTTTTGACGTGACTGGGGTTCGTATAGCAATGTCTATAGAAATAATCTGTAAAAGGATTTTCGCCGGTGCTCCACCAGCAAATATCCCAAACTATTTTGGGCTTTTTCCCCTATCGCTCAATTAAGTCGGGCGCCAGCTGGATTTTCACGGAAAATAGTTGTATTAATAATAGTTGTAGTTGAGGTTAGGCGGTGTATGAGATGAATTTGAGAGTGAATTTCTGTGGTTCCCGGTAGCTTAGTCGGTAAGAGTGCCCGGCGCGTATCTGGGAGACCCGGGTTCGA
>NW_021681226.1:0-8953 GCF_001412515.2 Diachasma alloeum | reverse complement strand
GAAAATGCGAGATCATTCCCATTCCTACATCAAGCAAGGGAATTTCCATTATCAAATGATTACTATATGCATCAGCCGTAAAATTCTGGTCAGTTCTCAACTCCGCATCGACTTCCGGAAAAATTACGCGACCATCCCATTCACCTCGCTCAACGCACTGATCGCACCCGTCGTACCCCGTGTGACCCTTGATTCCTTTTACATATGCCTTCGCTGGCGCATCACAAATGAAATTCCCAATTGATATTTTACAAAGCTTGGCGTGGATTACCACTCCCTCGGATCGCAAATCTTTAAGTTCTGGCGCAAAGTCTTTGAGGAAATCTTCAATGGGCGGTTTCGTAGTGCCACAGAAAGCAGCAATTATAAAGGGACGGATTTCTCGTAACTCATCAATTCTACATAGGATAGGCCACAATTGAACATTTGAACTTTTGGAGAGCGGAAGTCCATCGATATTGAAATCCAATGTTAATTCTGAATTCACAGTTCCTTTGTTGGGGATGATCTTACGCAGCATTTTTGCAATACCAAAATTATAATACAGTCTGCTAGCCATAGTTTCGGTCACTATTTTGGTGGGTCCACCGATCACTGTTCGAGGATCTTTCGGGAGTTCAGGGTGGAATGGACGTAATAAATTCATTGTGACGGAATTTTCGAGAATTCCGCCACCTGTACGAGAGTTCACCGTAAGATCGGAAAACTGCGAACTTCCGACCAAGTAAATTGTAAGGAGAGAGTAACGAGGGTGAGTAAATAAATTTTAAGAGAGAGAGAATCGCGTCATATTCCCTCCCCTGAAGGTTAGCACCCCTGTCGAAGGGAGATGCAACATTCCTAATCTTTAGCTCGAGCCTTGGATATCGATCATCAGAACATCCGGACAGCAACATTCGCGGGAGAATAACGTTCGATTCTTTAAAACCAGTAAATTCACGTGCCAATCTACGATAAAAACGAGTAAAAATAAAATATTCAGTTGAATTAAAAACAAATAGTTAAATTCTCGACGTTTCGAGGTAATTTCCAGTTTAGTTTCGGATTGAGGGATTTACGGTTAGAGTCATTACGGTTTAGGTAAATTTACAGTCAAATGTATTTACCGGTTTAAGGTACTTCCGCAGTAAGTATACTTGGTGAAAATTTCGAAATGGTATAAAGACGCAATATTTGGATCATATGTTGTTGACCACATTAAAAAGATATTTCCAAAATTTCAAGTCCCTGGTCCACCCCATTTTTGAGATATGCATCGCCAAACATTCAATTTTTGTGTTTTTTCCATTTTTGACGATGTATATCTCGAAAATGGGGTGGACAAGGTACTTGAAATTTTGGGAATAGTTTTTGAATGTGATCAACAACATATGATCCAAATATTGCGTCTTTATACCATTTCGAAATTTTCACCAAGTATACTTACTGCGGAAGTTCCTTAATAGATATTTTGTTAGTTTCGCGAATTCTGCGTGGAACGAGTCTCTACCATGGATCGTCGCCGATAGACTGAGCCTCCCGGTGAGATCTCGTATTTCCGTTGAGTGTTAGTTGCTGATCATCGAGGTTGAGCTGAAATGCTCACGCTCCCTAGCTTACGCATTTCGTGGGGTTATTGGGCTCACTAGTACGGTTGGAAGGCCCTGTGGGTGAATTTAGGCCTCTCGCCTGCATGGATTGCCATGGCCCATTTTAGATTTACGGTTTTGTTAGAGGTGATTCCCCAATAACTCCCGGGAGAGTGACAGCTACGAAATATGCACTCACTCAGTGAAAAGTGCATTCGCGTTGATAAAATATGAACAACCGCCTATATTTTCCCCTCAATCCGAGTTTCGTTCGTTTCGTTTAGTAAATTCCGGTTAAAATTCAGTTCCAAACAATCTTCAGTCAAAGGAGATAAAGTGCCAGCCACATAAAATTATAACTTATCTTAAGACTCTATATTCGGAGTTTAAATTTGAATTAACGTCCCCGCGCGCGAGTTCCCACCGACTGCAGAAGTAACTCTCCGGCGACTGGTTATACGGCGCCTCAGTCGCCCGTCGTCACACGAGAATCTCGGTCGAACGCTGGACTCAGTCANAGAGGACTCCCCGTGGAACCTGGATTGGAGGAAAAATGGTAAGGGTACCCTCTGACCCCAAGTGCACACTCCCAGAGGGACAGTAGTGCACATTTCCCCCGGAAATCTATAGGAGGACCATGGGAGGCTAATGCACATGCTACGGCATCACCGAATGACGGCATCGTGCCCTCTCCGGAAACCCCGTATTTGTCGAACGATAAGTGCACCCATGGAGTGCATAATCGGTTCACAAATACTCTCTCTATTCCTGAGAAGTGATTGTGCAGTGATAAGTGGGGAAATCACAAATAAAATAGGGTTATGCGTGGACGCATGCTCTCCATGTGGTGTGGATGTAGCTGTGGTGCTGTTTTGCATGTTTTTCATTGCTCGGACGGATGGACGCCTCATTTGGGAGCGCTTTTCGTTCCGTAGTATTTTTCCTTGATATTTTATTTTCATCATACCGATTCCTCGTCGAATAGAAGCCCGTGGGCTCCCTATAATTGAAGCGACGCCACGAGGCTCCTGATCGAGAGAGAATTCGAGAATGTGAACTGAGGGCACCTTGCGAGTGCCTATTCCATTCCTCGAGTTTTCTCCTTCAGTGAAGATTCGTCTTCCCGTTAATTCCTCGTCACTAGCGGTTCTCGTACATGTATGGATCCCCGTGCACGCCATTTCCGGTTGTGTCGAGAGATCATACGCATTTAGGTTTTTCTCCCCCGTTCGCGCGGATATTACACTCTCTCAGGGTCCATTCGTTTACTCTCTCTCGGGAATAAATCGTAGTGAATAAATTTAGAATTTCTATTCATCTTGGATCGATTTTGATGAATGACATAAATCACGAGACAATTTAACATAATCCACGTGTCTCAGATTTAATTAATTTTCCGATCTGGTTTTGAGTAATTTTGGGATATTTCTTTGGGTTGCGCGACACCTTTCCCTAAGACCGAGCGACCGATCCTACCCCGCTCTCCGAATTCCTCCGAGCTAGTCGAAATAATTCCGCAAGCTCTCCCTTCAATTTTCCCTAGTTATCTTTAAGTCTAGTTTTCTTCTCATTTGGTTCCCTTTGGCTGCGGTTCGTTGATACCGCCGAAACAAAAATCAACTGGCGCCCGACACCAGTTCCTCAAAAGAGTAGCTGGCTTATCGTTCTCCGGTTATGGCGTTTCTATCGTTTCTACGGTTTTCGAGAACTTCAGGGAACATCGAAGTGGAAGAGGCCGAAGGTGACACACTACGGCTACCGTTCAGTCTGGAATTTCTGCGGGTTTAAGGTCTCGGATCCAATCTGTTCTAGTTAGTCTACGTTGAGAAAAATCACCGTCACAAATATATTCACCCCGGAACGAGATAAAATCTCGTTACACACCTCCCTCCGTGGGAGAGGTTTCGACCCGAAACCTAAGGCCTCGGGTCTACAGCTCCCGGAGTAGCTCATCGTCCGACTCGTCGGTCGGCGGATCGTCTCGGGATTCCTTGTAAGGCTTTAAGTCCACTATGGACGCACCTTTGGAATTTCGGCCGGCTAGGTCAGAGACTTCGTAGAAATTTCTGGAGTGTTTTTTCGTGACTACGAAGGGTCCATTGAACGGTTTGTTCAATGAGGCTGATCGATGCTTGGCAGCATTCGAGAGCTCGTGGTTGCGAACCAGGACTAGTTCGCCGACCTCGTATTCGCCCGCTCTTCGGCGCAAGTTATAAGCTTGTACCTGTCGATCATTAGCTTCGGCTAATGCATGCCTAAAGGCCAATCTGAGGGTGTCATGGCGCTTCATGCGCTCGACCCAGGTCTCTGTTGGAGTTTCTTCAACTTCAACATCTCCCTCCAGCTTTCGTCGCAACGAATTCACTGGCTCCGGCTCTCGCCCGAGATTTACGAAAGCCGGGGTTGCCTTCAGGGAACTGTGTTGGGCTGTATTATATGCAAAACGAAATGCATCTAGATGACAGTCCCAATCACGGTGATCCTGATCCACGTACGCTCGTATCATAGCTTTTAGCGAACGGTTCACTCTGTCAGTGGGGTTCGCTTGCGGGTGATACGGCGGCGTTGTTCGGTGCTTCATATTAGTTGAAGCAGCCAACTCTCTCAAGTCCTTATTTACGAACTCGGTCCCATTGTCGGTCAGCAATTCTCGTGGAGCTCCCCATCGATAAATAATGGTTTCCTCCAATGCTTTCCGTATCATCGCACCGGTTGCTTTGCGCAACGGTCGCACTTCTATCCACTTTGTAAAGAAGTCTTGGATTACTAGGATATACTGGTGCCCTGCTTTACTGCGCGTAAAGGGACCCATAATATCCGCCGATATTCTCGACCAGGGTTTCTCGATTGCGCGAGGTCCCATCTGGCCTATCGAGGCTTGTTGTTGCACTTTGCAGCGCTGACACTCGTGACACGAACGTACGTACGTCATCACGTCTTCTAACATCGTTGGCCAGTAGAATTGATTGGCCAGCCGTTGGCAGGTCTTGTCGACACCTTGGTTTCCGGCCGGCGGCAAATCGTGATTTTCGCGAATGGCTTCGCGTCTCAGTTCTCGAGGCAAGACTAGCTTCCACTCGTTGAGATCCTCGTTGACCACGGAAGCGCTTAGATTGGGCTTCAGGTGGTACAACAATCCTTCAGAGAGTCTCCAGGTCCGGTACTTCTCTGGCACTCTCTCGACTTCCCGGCAGCGGCGTAGATACCACTTGTCTTGGGTATCTAGGGCGACTGTCAAGATCTCTGTCGCGCCCTCTAGAGCGCGGGACAGGGCGTCAGGCACGTGCTGTAACGCGCCTTTGCGGTGTATGATTTTGTAGTCATACTCCATCAGCCTCAGGTTCCATCTCGCAAGCCTTCCGGCGGGGTCGTTCATGTTATGAAGCCACCGCAAGCTGCTGTGATCCGTGATTACGGTGAAGGAGTAACCTTCAAGGTAACAGCGGAACTTCTGTACGGCCCAGACGACCGCTAAGNCAAAAGCCTCCTGCTGTTCTATACCCCAGACCCAGAGTTGTTTCTTCTTGGTGAGAAGCGTCAGGGGCTGAGCTACAGTGGCGAAATCTGGTATAAATCTTCTATACCAGGAGGCCATGCCGAGGAACCGGCGTACTTGCTTTAGGTTCTTCGGGGCTGGAAACTCGACGACTGCGGAGGTTTTCTCGTGGTCGACTGGCAAGCCTTCGCTGTTCACGACAAAGCCGAGGTATTTTACCTCGTTTCGGCAGAATACGCTCTTCTCACGGATGATACTCAATCCGTGGTCCCTCAGTTTGTCGAGGACTTTCCCTAGCTACTCCAAGTGTTCCTCGAACGTACTGGAGACGATGATGATATCGTCCAAGTACACGAAGATGTGGGGGTACATCTCTGGACCAATGATTTTGTCCAGCGCTCTCTGGAAGGTGGCAGGGGCGTTCGTCAAGCCGTAAGGCATGCGTTCGAACTGGAAGNACTTGCAAGCCTTCGCTGTTCACGACAAAGCCGAGGTCTTTTACCTCGTTTCGGCAGAATACGCTCTTCTCACGGTTGATAGTCAATCCGTGGTCCCTCAGTTTGTCGAGGACTTTCCCCAGCCACTCCAAGTGTTCCTCGAGTACACGAAGACGTGGGGGTACATCTCTGGACCAATGATTTTGTCCAGCGCTCTCTGGAAGGTTGTCAAGCCGTCAAGCCGTAAGGCATGCGTTTGAACTGGAAAAACCCTCTTCCAGGTCGAGATGTAATTGGCGTGTCTTAGCTCGTCCAGAATGCCTGTCATGTTAGCTACAGGGTAGGCATCCTTCTTCGTGACCTCATTTACCCGCCGGAAATCGATACAGAACCGATATTTTCCATTGGACTTCTTCACCACGACAACTGGACTGTTCCAATCGCTCTCCGATGGCTTAATGATGCCGTCCCGCAGCATATCATCTACTTCTTTCCACATCGCCAGTTTTAGGTGATGGGAAACCATTCTCACTCGCTGCCGTATCGGCTCATGACCTTCCACATCGATTTTATGTGCAGACAACCTCGAGATCGGGGACCCCTCTATCGCTGGAATTTTTGAATCCAGTAACTTCTTGAGGAGGCTGTGTTGGCCTTCCTCAGGTGTCCTTAGGCCGTTGCACACGGTTATATGGCAGGCCCGTTCGACTGTTGCGAACTTGAACGAGTCTTCAGGCTTGTCTCTGAAGAACCAGGACTGGTCGAAGAAATCTATGACCATTCGTGCTTCTTTCAGGAAGTCTAATCCCAGTATGAAATCCTCGGACAGCGAGGCCATCCAGAGCGTTTCTACTGTTATCTCCCTTCCCCCTAATACCAGGGGTATTTTGGAAGCTTCTTTCACCACTTCGAGCTGGCTGTTTGCCACCAGAACTCTTCTGGGTGGGATTCTTTTTGCGCTTATGCCAAGTTCGCTCAACAGCTCGATCCCTGCTTCTCCGGCGAAGGTGCGGGACGCGCCTGAGTCCACTAGGCCGCGAATCTTCCTTCCGTGGATAGAGATGTCCACATGGAAAGCAAAAGCTTTGCCTTCTCTCAGCGCCTGCCTCACGAACTCTAGGTTTGAGTTAACCTCCGGCGAGGCTAGCTTCAGGGGGTCCGTCATGGCTTCCAGAGTGAGGCTTCCACTCTTCCTGCCATCTATGGGTGCCCGTACTTCTTCTTGAGGGGATTCAGTCTCCCCTTCTCTATCTTCAGCCTCCGAGAGCTCCTCTCGTATCGGTCTGATTTCTTCAGTCCCAGGATGGTCGACTTCCTGTTTGACTGTACTTTCCGAGGCTATTGGCGGCGTGGACACATTTTTGTTGCTTACGCTGCCGCTTCGGCGTTTCCCGGATTGCATCTTGGGCACTGTGGGAAATGCACTTCCTTTCTACCACATNTCTCCCCTTCTCTATCTTCAGCCTCCGAGAGCTCCTCTCGTATCGGTCTGATTTCTTCAGTCCCAGGATGGTCGACTTCCTGTTTGACTGTACTTTCCGAGGCTATTGGCGGCGTGGACACATTTTTGTTGCTTACGCTGCCGCTTCGGCGTTTCCCGGATTGCATCTTGGGCACTGTGGGAAATGCACTTCCTTTCTACCACATACGTAGCAGAAGACTGTCCTCGGCTCTGTGCAGATGCGCCAGGAGTATCCTCTCTGTTCGCAGTTGAAGCACATCATGCCCTGAGGATTTGCACGAGGTCTGGCCTGGCCAGAACCCCTACCCCTCCCAGAAGAAGCACCACGGCCTTGCAGGGCGTGTGCTACTTCTAGCTCCTCGAAGAAAACTCTTTCTTCGTCTTCTTTCTCTGGCCCTGAGTCTCCATCTCCGGGGATTAGAGCCTTCAGCGCTGTTCTGTGGGGGTTCTTCTGTGTCCTCGAGCATTTGTAAGCGAGGCTAGGACACAGAGACTCCTCTGGTTTCCTCGGGGGTTGCCATGTTTTTGCACTGCTGTACAAAGTCTCTTGCCTCATCGCGTGTTTCTCCAGCGATTTCAGTGTGGAGTTTGCACTGATGCTATACCCGATCTTGTACTTCGGTAATGTATTACGGTACATGTACGTCAGTTTCTGTGCTTCAGGCCATGGGGGATTCGTTCGTGCGAACAGACCCTTTAAATTCGCCATGAATTCTGCTACTGGCTCATCTTCGCCTTGGCGACGTGTGGCTATCTCTTCATGGAGAGCTACCTGATAGTCTAGCTCCCCAAAGTTTTCTCTGAATGCGTGGCACGCATCCTCCCATGAGTACACTTCCACCTGGCGATACCAGGTCAGTGCCACTCCTGACAGACACCCTCTCAAGACTCCTAGGAGGTCGTCTTCCTTGATTCGCAAGGTTTTCCTGGCGTCATCTACTCGGGATATAAAATCCTCGACATCCTCATCCTTGCGTCCGGCGAACTCGACTCCCCACTTCTTCAAAGCCTCCNCTACCTGATAGTCTAGCTCCCCAAAGTTCTCTCTGAATGCGTGGCACGCATCCTCCCATGAGTACACTTCCACCTGGCGATACCAGGTCAGTGCCACTCCTGACAGACACCCTCTCAAGACTCCTAGGAGGTCGTCTTCCTTGATTCGCAAGGTTTTCCTGGCGTCATCTACACGGGATATAAAATCCTCGACATCTTCATCCTTGCGTCCGGCGAACTCGACTCCCCACTTCTTCAAAGCCTCCAGGGCTTTTTGGGTGTTGAGGTATGTGTCCCGCCGGGGGCGGTATTCCCCGTCACTGCTCTCCGAGGAGGTCCGAAAACGTCCTCGCCTCGATGAGTTATTCCTCATCTCCTCAAATGGACTCCTTCGGGGTGGCGGTTGCTCCTCTCTCCTCTCAGGCCTCCGCTGCGTTTCGGTCTGGCCTGGTCTTCCTCCAGAGGCCATTCCCATAGGGCCTATTCGGCCCCGTAGCTCTCTGTCTAGTCTCTGCACCCGTTCCAACAGCTCTGCTGCCGTGGGGGTGGCTTCTGTTACCGTCACCCCGGGGGCTTCCCCTGTAGGCGTGGTGGCGCCACTAGCATTTCTGCTGCTCTCGCCACTCTTCTTCCCAGAGCCTGGGGGCCTACCCCTTTTCCGAAGGGGGGGGTGCTTCTAGCGTCCCAGAGCCCTTGATTCTCTCCTCCAGGAGCTTTGTTTGCTGCAGGAGGGCCCTTAACACGGCCGGATTGGACGACAGGCTCGTTGTTCCTTCTTCCTTCCCTCCGGGTGTCGCTGCGGGAGAAAAGAACTCGTCTTCCCCCACCCGAGTAGGTGCCTTTGGGAGCGGCAGGGTCCAGTGTTTACTTCCTGGGTTTACCCGCCTCTTCCCTCATTCGGATTTGGCATCCGCCTCTTCGAAGTTACCCTCCTCGCCACGCTTCCCACCGCTTGACCCTGGGGCTCGATGCTCCAGGATTTCGACGTACTCCCCCC
>NW_021681225.1:53312-59308 GCF_001412515.2 Diachasma alloeum | reverse complement strand
TCTTGGTCAGCGTAAGCTAGTTACGCTGGCAAGTAGCTCGCGGACACAGGTACGCCTCGTGCTGGCATTGGATGAATGGTACATCAATGGCACCAACTCCGTACTGAGCCTCAGGGCTAATCCCCGTCAGGAGCTCCTAGCTCTCTCGAGGCAGGAACATGTGGACCCCGTTGAGGATGAGTAGCCATCCTTGTGGAGTCAGATCGATGGGTCTGGCAGACCTCCCCATATGCCCATCCTCAATCCTCTGCATGATGAGCTCATTCAACCGAGCTCTGGAGGTTTGCTGAGCCCAGGCTTCTGGGAAGTTAATTCCAGCTCTCAGCTCAACATATCCGGAATATCCCTGCAAGCAGAAAAAAAAGGTTATAAAAATTGTCCTGGGGATTGACAATGATGGAGAAAGAAGAGACAGTGAGGGTTTGGTACTTACCAGAGCTGGCGGGTAGAAAACGAGATTCTCTACCTCTTGATGATGATGCTGAGGCTGTTGGTGGTGCCAAGCCTGCTGAGGTTGTTGATGGTGCCTCGGCTGCTGATACTCCTGATGATGGTATTGAGGCTGCTGATGGTGCTGGGGCTGTTGATGCAGTCTCGCTGGGGTAACGATTTCTTTTTCTTCTTCTTCTCCATCATCATCATCATCATCATCATCATCATCATCATCATCATCATCATCATCATCATCATCATCATCATCATCATCATCATCATCATCATCATCATCATCATCATCATCATCATCATCATCATCATCATCATCATCATCATCATCATCATCATCATCATCATCATCATCATCATCATCATCATCATCATCATCATCATCATCATCATCATCATCATCATCATCATCATCATCATCATCATCATCATCATCATCATCATCATCATCATCATCATCATCATCATCATCATCATCATCATCATCATCATCATCATCATCATCATCATCATCATCATCATCATCATCATCATCATCATCATCATCATCATCATCATCATCATCATCATCATCATCATCATCATCATCATCATCATCATCATCATCATCATCATCATCATCATCATCATCATCATCATCATCATCATCATCATCATCATCATCATCATCATCATCATCATCATCATCATCATCATCATCATCATCATCATCATCATCATCATCATCATCATCATCATCATCATCATCATCATCATCATCATCATCATCATCATCATCATCATCATCATCATCATCATCATCATCATCATCATCATCATCATCATCATCATCATCATCATCATCATCATCATCATCATCATCATCATCATCATCATCATCATCATCATCATCATCATCATCATCATCATCATCATCATCATCATCATCATCATCATCATCATCATCATCATCATCATCATCATCATCATCATCATCATCATCATCATCATCATCATCATCATCATCATCATCATCATCATCATCATCATCATCATCATCATCATCATCATCATCATCATCATCATCATCATCATCATCATCATCATCATCATCATCATCATCATCATCATCATCATCATCATCATCATCATCATCATCATCATCATCATCATCATCATCATCATCATCATCATCATCATCATCATCATCATCATCATCATCATCATCATCATCATCATCATCATCATCATCATCATCATCATCATCATCATCATCATCATCATCATCATCATCATCATCATCATCATCATCATCATCATCATCATCATCATCATCATCATCATCATCATCATCATCATCATCATCATCATCATCATCATCATCATCATCATCATCATCATCATCATCATCATCATCATCATCATCATCATCATCATCATCATCATCATCATCATCATCATCATCATCATCATCATCATCATCATCATCATCATCATCATCATCATCATCATCATCATCATCATCATCATCATCATCATCATCATCATCATCATCATCATCATCATCATCATCATCATCATCATCATCATCATCATCATCATCATCATCATCATCATCATCATCATCATCATCATCATCATCATCATCATCATCATCATCATCATCATCATCATCATCATCATCATCATCATCATCATCATCATCATCATCATCATCATCATCATCATCATCATCATCATCATCATCATCATCATCATCATCATCATCATCATCATCATCATCATCATCATCATCATCATCATCATCATCATCATCATCATCATCATCATCATCATCATCATCATCATCATCATCATCATCATCATCATCATCATCATCATCATCATCATCATCATCATCATCATCATCATCATCATCATCATCATCATCATCATCATCATCATCATCATCATCATCATCATCATCATCATCATCATCATCATCATCATCATCATCATCATCATCATCATCATCATCATCATCATCATCATCATCATCATCATCATCATCATCATCATCATCATCATCATCATCATCATCATCATCATCATCATCATCATCATCATCATCATCATCATCATCATCATCATCATCATCATCATCATCATCATCATCATCATCATCATCATCATCATCATCATCATCATCATCATCATCATCATCATCATCATCATCATCATCATCATCATCATCATCATCATCATCATCATCATCATCATCATCATCATCATCATCATCATCATCATCATCATCATCATCATCATCATCATCATCATCATCATCATCATCATCATCATCATCATCATCATCATCATCATCATCATCATCATCATCATCATCATCATCATCATCATCATCATCATCATCATCATCATCATCATCATCATCATCATCATCATCATCATCATCATCATCATCATCATCATCATCATCATCATCATCATCATCATCATCATCATCATCATCATCATCATCATCATCATCATCATCATCATCATCATCATCATCATCATCATCATCATCATCATCATCATCATCATCATCATCATCATCATCATCATCATCATCATCATCATCATCATCATCATCATCATCATCATCATCATCATCATCATCATCATCATCATCATCATCATCATCATCATCATCATCATCATCATCATCATCATCATCATCATCATCATCATCATCATCATCATCATCATCATCATCATCATCATCATCATCATCATCATCATCATCATCATCATCATCATCATCATCATCATCATCATCATCATCATCATCATCATCATCATCATCATCATCATCATCATCATCATCATCATCATCATCATCATCATCATCATCATCATCATCATCATCATCATCATCATCATCATCATCATCATCATCATCATCATCATCATCATCATCATCATCATCATCATCATCATCATCATCATCATCATCATCATCATCATCATCATCATCATCATCATCATCATCATCATCATCATCATCATCATCATCATCATCATCATCATCATCATCATCATCATCATCATCATCATCATCATCATCATCATCATCATCATCATCATCATCATCATCATCATCATCATCATCATCATCATCATCATCATCATCATCATCATCATCATCATCATCATCATCATCATCATCATCATCATCATCATCATCATCATCATCATCATCATCATCATCATCATCATCATCATCATCATCATCATCATCATCATCATCATCATCATCATCATCATCATCATCATCATCATCATCATCATCATCATCATCATCATCATCATCATCATCATCATCATCATCATCATCATCATCATCATCATCATCATCATCATCATCATCATCATCATCATCATCATCATCATCATCATCATCATCATCATCATCATCATCATCATCATCATCATCATCATCATCATCATCATCATCATCATCATCATCATCATCATCATCATCATCATCATCATCATCATCATCATCATCATCATCATCATCATCATCATCATCATCATCATCATCATCATCATCATCATCATCATCATCATCATCATCATCATCATCATCATCATCATCATCATCATCATCATCATCATCATCATCATCATCATCATCATCATCATCATCATCATCATCATCATCATCATCATCATCATCATCATCATCATCATCATCATCATCATCATCATCATCATCATCATCATCATCATCATCATCATCATCATCATCATCATCATCATCATCATCATCATCATCATCATCATCATCATCATCATCATCATCATCATCATCATCATCATCATCATCATCATCATCATCATCATCATCATCATCATCATCATCATCATCATCATCATCATCATCATCATCATCATCATCATCATCATCATCATCATCATCATCATCATCATCATCATCATCATCATCATCATCATCATCATCATCATCATCATCATCATCATCATCATCATCATCATCATCATCATCATCATCATCATCATCATCATCATCATCATCATCATCATCATCATCATCATCATCATCATCATCATCATCATCATCATCATCATCATCATCATCATCATCATCATCATCATCATCATCATCATCATCATCATCATCATCATCATCATCATCATCATCATCATCATCATCATCATCATCATCATCATCATCATCATCATCATCATCATCATCATCATCATCATCATCATCATCATCATCATCATCATCATCATCATCATCATCATCATCATCATCATCATCATCATCATCATCATCATCATCATCATCATCATCATCATCATCATCATCATCATCATCATCATCATCATCATCATCATCATCATCATCATCATCATCATCATCATCATCATCATCATCATCATCATCATCATCATCATCATCATCATCATCATCATCATCATCATCATCATCATCATCATCATCATCATCATCATCATCATCATCATCATCATCATCATCATCATCATCATCATCATCATCATCATCATCATCATCATCATCATCATCATCATCATCATCATCATCATCATCATCATCATCATCATCATCATCATCATCATCATCATCATCATCATCATCATCATCATCATCATCATCATCATCATCATCATCATCATCATCATCATCATCATCATCATCATCATCATCATCATCATCATCATCATCATCATCATCATCATCATCATCATCATCATCATCATCATCATCATCATCATCATCATCATCATCATCATCATCATCATCATCATCATCATCATCATCATCATCATCATCATCATCATCATCATCATCATCATCATCATNCGATCAGCAGATTTAAAAGCTGTATGACTTAGAGGGGCTATTCGGCGAGAATAAAAAATGTAGAAAGCTGTAGGACCACTCTCATAAATCATGACAATTTAGCTAGATAAGGGTTAAGAGGGTAAGAATGGGTCTTAGAAAAAAAGTGAAAGTATTTTAGACTCAATTTCCTCTCGAGATAAGTGATCTTGAGAACACCTTTTCACAAAAAAATTCTCGTCATCCGCGAAAACTGTTTTCCTAGATGATTTATCACCCTTATGTCCAAGGATTTTAGCTAGATAAGGGTGAAGAGAACAAGAATAAGAAAAAGTGAAAGTTTTCCAGACTCAATTTTCTCTCGAGAACGAAAACCTATTCACAAAAAATTATCTTGCCTTCTGCGAAAATTTCCGTCTCTATCGTTTTTTCCTCACATGATTTACCCCCACCCCCCCCACTATTGTTTCGACTATAAAACCGAGGTTTTTCCATGGTTTTTCATCAGTTCTGACGTAAGACCAACGAGTAACGTCTCAGTTTTGTCACGATGAATTCTCTTGTGTGCAAGCAGTGGCTCAAGCGTTTGGAGGAAGAGTATGAGCTCTTGAAGATAGAGCGAAGACCAGCGGAAATTCAACGAAGTCTCCATAACATCCGGGGTAAGACGCGAGAGGTCAAACAACTTTTGGATGGGGGTGTC
>NW_021681225.1:51078-53190 GCF_001412515.2 Diachasma alloeum | reverse complement strand
AAAAAATGGAGAATTTTTGGAAGAAGAAAAATTTTTCAGCACAAAAAATGAGATTGTCTTGGTATCTGCGACCTCAACCAGTGGTTTGAAGAATTGATAAAAGAATAAACTTTTAACCAAGGTGGATGAATTCCAAGAAAAGGATTCAGGATGGTCACTCCGAGAAGTTATCAATATGGATGTGAATATTAATAAATATAATCCTTTGCGTGGAGGTTCAAGTTTTGTTGAAGTACCCCGCTGGATTCAACTGAAAAAGGCTGTCATCAATGTTCGAAATGAAGACGACTCTTTCTGCTTTTTATGGTCTATCATGGCGGCTCGCTGCAATCTTGAAAATAGAATACGTCCAAACTCCTATCCACCATTCGGCACAGTAATTAAAAATTTCGGTATGTTCAATTNGACGACTCTTTCTGCTTTTTATGGTATATCATGGCGACTCGCTGCAATCTTGAAAATAGAATACGTCCAAACTCCTATTTACCATTCGGCACAGTAATTGAAAATTTCGGTATGTTCAATTATCCTATGGCTATAAAGGATATCCCAAAATTCGAAAAACTGACTGACATATCGATCAATGTATATATAATCGAATGTGATGAAGACACAGGAAAGGAATGGATCGTACCTTTATATTTGAGCTCGCGACCCCCGACGACACTCCAAGGAGCTGAGAAAACAATTCATCTATTGATGATTGAAAAAAAAGATAATCAACGGCCAACTGAAAAAATTTTTCATTACACATGGATTTCCAACCTCTCCAGACTACTCAGCAGCCAGTTATCGAAGACTCAACATCGCACATTTATATGTGATAGATGCTTATGCCATTTCAAAAAGAGGGAATCTTATGAAAAACACAGGATGGATTGCATATCCCTGAACAAGTGTCGCATGATATTTCCCACAAATAATGATAAATATTTGAAGTTTAAAAATTTTAAGCATCAGCTTCGAGTTCCTTTCGTTGTATATGCCGATACAGAGTGTTTGTTGGAAAAAGTACCTCATGAAAATAATGACAATACTAAAATCTATCAAAAACCTGTACCATATAGTGTAACGTATTATGTAAAGTGTAACTATGATAACTCAAAGTCTGAACTGTGTGTTTATCGGGGGCGGGATTGTATCGAGTGGTTTATTGAACAATTGCGTGATTTAGCTGTAAAAGTGGATGCCGAACTGCAACGCAATGAGCCCATATATTTGACGGCGGATATGTGGAAGGATTTTAATTCAGCGAAAAATTGTTACATTTGTGGAGACATTTTCACAGATAAAGCAGTGAAGCACCGAGATCACTGTCATTTCACGGGAAAATATCGAGGCGCTGCTCATCCAGGTTGTAATTTAAACTACAAGGAGTCATGTACAATTCCCGTAGTTTTCCACAACTTATCTGGTTACGATTCCCATTTTTTTATTAAGGCTTTAGCCAAACAATTTGAAGGTGTCGTGAAATTACTCCCCATCAACAAGGAAAAATATATTTCTTTCACGAAATCAGTGCAAACGACAAAAGTTCACCTGAGATTCATTGACTCACTTCGATTCATGGCAAGCAGTATAGATAAACTATCATCATATTTATCTGATGATAAAAAAATCATTACTGCTAATTATTACACCAACTTGAACCAGTTTAAACTTGTCACGCGTAAAGGAGTATTCCCATATGAGTATATGGATTCATGGGAAAAACTTGATGAAGGAAATTTACCCGGGAGAGAACATTTTTATTCACAATTGAATGATGCTGCCATATCTGACGAGGACTACAATCATGCTTGTAACATCTGGAGGAATTTTGACATCAAAACTCTGGGCGAATATTCCGATTTATATCTGAAGACTGATGTCTTATTATTGACAGATATTTTCGAAAATTTCCGAGAAAGTTGTTTTCAAGCATATAATTTAGATCCTCTTCACTATTATACTGCCCCCGGACTAGCTTTTGATGCCATGTTGAAGATGACAAAAGTAGAACTGGAGTTATTTCAAGACCCAGAGATGCTGCTTTTCATTGAAAAGGGTATCAGAGGGGGGTTATCTCAATGCTCAAATAGATATGGCAAAGCAAATAATGAGTACATGGGG
>NW_021681225.1:43646-44693 GCF_001412515.2 Diachasma alloeum | reverse complement strand
CTTTGGGGTACGGAATAAAGCCAGCCTTTTTGGGTTTTTTTCCAATGAGAATTATAAATTGAGCTGACCTTGATGGGGCAATTACCAAAAAGTGATGCTAATGAGTTATCTTTTTCGAAAATCATCGCCTCGCAAATTGGATGGGTGTTGATGTCATAAAATGGATACTTAGGTTCACAAATAAAGCGATAATCATCGGTAATCCCACAGTGTGCGAGATCCTCAGCGTGTGCCAAAGTATAAAGGTCTTGGCCGAGTAGCAGGTAGTCAGCCCGTGGTTGAATGTGCGCCGACCCACGTTTATGACCGAACAATTGAAGCGCTAGGAGGGGGTACATTTTGAATAATTGGTAGACTGAGGAGGTAACTAATGGGATCTTAAGAATGATAATTAATTCCCCTTCATGGAAGCCTATTTTTGTTTTCGAAATTTTCAGTAATTCATCAGGGGGGAGGGTCACAGAGGCATCTCGATTAACTCAGAGGTCAATTCTTCGAGCGGTCTTACAATAGGTTTGAACACTTCATTCATTGCCTCGTCAACACTCTCTCTACCCAATTTCAATAAATTGTTTCCGTTGAATTGCTTTCCTCGCGGAAGAAATCTGACGTAAAATTTCTTGTTGTTTAAACATATCATCCTTGCGTGGAGGCATGTTGACTTACTGGGATCTGACCCACAACTGTTTATATTTTACTCCCTCCATCATTATTTATCTGAACAAAACAGTCGACATTCTTCCTATATCTACCCTCATTAACATCACTATCTTTATCGATAACTAAAAACGAATAATTATTCTTCCAACATGTAGAGCATAATTGTTTAAATTTATCAAATGACATATCTGTATTCACATGATCATTATAAACATGCCTTAAATTCATTTCGTCCTGTTTGAATAGTACCAAGAAATTAACATTATCACGCACTAAATGCTTCGGGATACGAGCATACGATTGACATAAATAAAAACTATCAACTTTTTTATGTCGTCCCATACAAAAATATGCCTTAATGTTGTTTTGTTTCTCGCAAGCCACATC
>NW_021681225.1:42394-43582 GCF_001412515.2 Diachasma alloeum | reverse complement strand
CCCATACAAAAATATGCCTTAATGTTATTTTGTTTCTCGCAAGCAACATCATCGAAAATAAACAGTGAATTCTCATTCGCCTTATCCACCGCCACCACCTCTTCATTATCTGAGAATGGAAAATAATTCAAGTCATTCAGAGGTTCCAGTAAATTTTGTAAAAATTGATATTTCGGTTGATTGAGAGACTTTGAATATACATAAATATTCGAAAATCTCAAGCCATTGGGATGAATTATGAGACTCAGTAAAGCATTAGTTTTCCCACAATTTGATGGGCCACAGAAAACAGCGCGAATAGTATTTGGTAACAGTGAACCATGACGTTTTGGTTGATTAATATCTTTCACAGTCACTGAATCAAAGTTAATGACTGGTAAACTGCTGGGATGTGTACTGAACTCCATCTTTATGTCAACTGAAGAGAAAACCTATAAATTGAGGGTTTTATAGCAAAATCGCTCAGTTCCATTACAGACATGATTGTGCACAGTGCTCGCAAGAAGGGTAAAAGTTTAATGAATAAAATAATTAACAACCTCCCCATTGAATTGCATCTGCCAGGTTATCAGTATTGTGGGCCAGGTACCAAGTTAGGGAAAAGATTAGCTCGTGGAGATCCTGGGATCAATCCTCTCGACTCAGCCTGTAAGGTTCATGACATTGCATATTCGAAAAATCGTGAAAACATTGCAGTGCGACACGAGGCTGATCAGGTGCTTGCAGAAAAAGCTTGGCGACGTGTTTCAGCCCCAGACGCTACTCTAGGAGAAAAAGCGGCAGCTTTATTTGTAACAAACGTGATGAAGGCCAAAACGAAATTAGGTATGGGTGTAAGAAAATCAGGTTCGAGNATTTGTAACTAACGCGATGAGGGCTAAAACGAAATTAGGTATGGGTGTAAGAAAATCAGGTTCGAGAGTGAGCAAATCAAGTTTAGGCGTGAGAAAATCAAGTTCGAAAGTGAAGAAATCAAGTTTAAGTGTGAGGAAATCAAGTTTGGGGGTGAAGAAATCAGGCACGGGTGTAAAGAAATCAGGTTTAGGGGTGAAGAGGAGGAGGGGAAAGTCCAAGAAAAAGGTTACATTTGGGGCGATCCTTCGAGCTGCTAAAAAGTCGATTAAATTAAATAATGGCTCAGCTGATGCTATCAAAACGGCTCTTAGTGGTGCTAAAGTAGCCGTAAAG
>NW_021681225.1:23072-38205 GCF_001412515.2 Diachasma alloeum | reverse complement strand
GATGAAAAATGATTGGTACATCAAAAGATGCAGAAGATGTTCAGAGCATTATAAAACTACTGAAGGAGATACGTTTGATGGGCCGACTCCGATGATAAGGGATTGTGATGAATGTCATGAATTTTAACATTAAAAAAGAACTGTTTTTTTAAAATAATATTTATGTATTTTCTTAGAAACTAACACATTGTAATTTTGAGAAATTTCATCAATAAAAAAAATAAAATTAAAATATTGTTTTTTCCTTTGTCCTCTAAAAAGCGTTCTATTCCTCCTTAGTTGGTTTCAAGAACTGGCCTAGAATGAAATCGTTGTATGGTCCACCCAAGAATTTCAGATTTATGACCTTTTGCACTTAACCCTTCTTATCTCTGATACAATCTCAAGAATGTTAAAAGCCCCCCTCCCCCCAATTGACGAAACGTGAAATCCGCGAATTAAAACCTTTACCTGCTGTGATGACTCATTCTTCTTATCTCAGGAATTTAAGGAATGTGACACTTTCTCTTTTCTAGGAATTGTAAAAAAAAAATGATTTATGACCTTTTGCACTTAACCCTTCTTATCTTTGATACAATCTCAAGAATGTTAAAAGCCTCCCTCCCAATCGACGAAACGTGAAATCCGCGAACTAAAACCGCGAATCAAAACCGCAAATTACAACCGTGAATCAAAACCGCGAACGAAACCGCGAATTAAAGCCGCGAATTAAAACCGTGAATCTAAACCGCGAATCAAAACCGTGAACTAGACCGCGAATTAAAACCGCGAGCTAAATCACGAATTAAAACCGCGAATTGAAACGCGAATTAAAACGCGAATTAATATACCCCACCTTTCCACCATCCACTCATGGGGACTCTCCCATAGCTCTTGACCCCCGAATCGACGAAAAGTGAAATCCGCGAATTAAAACCGTGAATCGAAACCGCGAATTAATTAATCCCATCCCACCACCCATTCGCGGGTCACCCCCAGACCCTTCCCAAAATGGTTGGGCCAGAACCGGCCCTATACCTCTACTCAATTGAAATTTCAACAAAATATCCCGTTCGTTTTGGTGACCTTTAATGAACGCAGCTATCATTGGCTTTATTGTTCGATTAACACGTTCTACCGGATTCGATTGGGGATGGCTTAATATTAATAATTATTATAATTATTGCAATATTCTTTACCGTTATTAGAAATCAGACTTTGAGGCGTACCCCACCGATCAAATATCGACTCTAAAACCTTAACTATTGTTTTGCTCGTCTTATCTCGCATGGGGAATAATTCGATATACATCGTACTGAGATCCTGAACGACTACAATATGTGAATCCCCCTTTTTCGATCTGGTTGTCATGTCAGCTGTATCGATTGCTATTTCCGTCCGAGGAGTCTGAGTCGGTCTTTTCGTCTTTGGTCCCTGAATGGGGTGTTGATTGTCTTTGACTCGAATACACATTTCGCAATCGTTGACGTACCTTTTCACGTCGTCTGTCATTCCAGGCCAATAATAATTTTGAAGAACGCGATCTAGAGTCTTATCTCTAACCAGATGTCCCGCATGGGGCTCGTCGTAATTTTCCCTAAGAATTTGCAATACTTTATCTGGCTTTATCACGAGCTTCCAAGGATTTTCGTCGCCTAGGATGGCTTTCGCGACATCAGGTCGATAAGAATACAATTCATCGTCCTCAACTTTCCACTCTGGAAATCTATTGGGACTTTTCTCAACTAAGTCGCGTTTGGTTTTGTACCAATCTGGATCAATTATCGAATTTAACTTTATTCTACTTTTAATCGTCTCTTCAACAACCTTTTCCCATCCCAACGGATCAACGTCGACATCAAACATCCGTGAAAGAGCGTCTGGCGCCTCATTCATCGTACCGCGTTTGTGTTCAACCGTTAGATCATATTGTAACAGGTAAATTGCCCAACGAGCAAGTCGACATGCAGAATTTTTTAGACTGCAGAGCCAGAGCAAGGCCTGGTGGTCAGTGACGACTTTAAATCCGTCTTCGGATCTCTCTGTACTAGTATTGCGCCCAGACCAAAATCGCTAGCGTCTGTATAAAGAATAAGCGGTTGCCCGGGTGTCGAGGTACACAGACGGGGTATGTCGATTAGAGATTGTTTAACATCGTCGAAAGCTTTTTGTTTAATTTCTGTCCATCGCCACGGCTGCTTAGGGCTTGTTAGTTTGTTCAACGGTCCCTGAACTTTGGCAATATTCTTCAGATGTCGATGTTAATCAACCAGTTAACCAACCCATTGAACTGTCTGAGCTCAGTACGATCTCGCGGTACTGGATAATCGGTTATCGGTTGGATTTTCTCCGGATTCGGTCGCATCCCATGCTCATCGATGATATACCCAAGATACTTCACTTCTCGACGAGCAAAACTGCTTTTTTCCCGATTAATCTTCAACTTCGCTTCATGCAAGACCTCAAATAAAATCGACAACAGCCAAAGATGTTCGTCTAAATTTTCGCTGACGATAATCCAATGATCAAAATAAACAAAAAAATTTTTCATCCAATGATTGGGTAATTTCCGTTCATTGATAATCTCTCCTATTGGGAACAGGAAATATCGTTGAGGGCGCTGTTTTTTGCCAATATGGCCGTCAAAGAGGTATACACACACGCGTTCACACAAGCCCCCATTTGCTTGTGTATCGTAGATGTGCACCCTTAACGCAGACATTCATAGAGGGCGTCTTGTTATTAAGCGTCCCCAATATACGTCTGTTCAGTCTGTCCATTAAACACTGAAATGTCGACGGCGCGCCTGTCAATCCATAGGGCATCCGAACCCATTCTAATAAGCCTTTACCCTCGACGACAAAAGCAGTATCCTTTCGACTTTCCTTATCCATCGAAATTTGATGGAAGACTTCACTCATATCCAGGGTAGAAATAATTTTCGCCTGGTATAATTGCGACAAAATGGAACCCATTTTTGTTAGAGGGTAAGCTGGGTTCTTCGTTTTTCGATTGAGAACTCTATAATCAATACAGAAACGCAATTTACCGTTGGCCTTTGGAGCTACGACTAGTGAACTCGCCCAGTTGCTATTACTCCAAGTAATGTACCCTTTTTCTAAATATCTTTCGACTTCTTCGTAAATAAACGCACGAATGGCTTCGCTACGTTGATAGGGTTTTTGTCGATGAGGTTCTGGATCTTCTAGTTCTATCTTATGTTTAATCAAATCTGTAACACCTGTGCATTCTTTCTCAAATTTTGCAAATTCTCGATCTAGGAATTCCATTAAGATTTGTTTTTGATTAATCAACAGTGACTTCGGTTGAGTCGGAAAAACGAATTGGTGTGACAGGGGATAGGTGAATTCGCTTCTTGCTAGCGTCCATACTCTTTCGACGGGATCCAGATACACCTTAAACGCTAGTATAAAGTCCATCCCCAAAATAATATCGCTCTACACCCCTGGAAGAATGCTGAACCACTGTGGTCCATAAACATCCCCGATGTCGATAATAAAACAGGTACCCCCATCACTCTTAACTACGAAACTGTCGTCCAAACAAATTCCTTTAGTCGAGGTTGAATCTGGAATTACTTGTTTGACCTTCAGAGTTTTTACTGGTTCGAAGGCTTCCGGACTAATATATGTCCGTTCACTACCACCATCGATAATCCCCTTTAATTGATGACCAAAAATCTGAATTTTAGTTTTGAGGCTTTCGCGGCTATGATTAATGACATCTTTGGCTTCCGGATGGATGCCGCGTTTGGATTCAGCGTTGCGCCGACGTTTCGCAAACATTGCAGTCTGCATCTTCAGGGCTATGAACTCCGATTCTGAGCTCCGATGTCTAGGGGTAGTCCTTATATGCCTTCCCTTGTGGTGGTGGGGGAAGGGGAAGGGGGGGGGTCAGCCAATCATGTTTTTAATTGATCAGCTGGTCAATTAAAAAACCGGGAGGACGGTTTTCCAAATGGGGTTCACATGATATCCTCTGTCCCTGTTGAGGTTGTTAGGGTTTTTATGGATCTCCAAACCCTCTCGGTATTTCCGTTGCCTAGAGAAATTGAACAAGATAGGGCATCTATGGAAATTGAACAAGATAGATGTCTTCCATTCCTAGATGTCCTGGTTCGATGCAGCGAGGATGGCACTCTAGACCACCAAGTATATCGCAAGCCAACCCACACAGATAGGTATCTTAATGCTACCTCCCATCACCCCTCCCAGAAGAATTCCGTTATTAGCTTCCTAATACATAGAGCACTCACAATCTCTCAACCCTCCAACGTTGACAGTGAAG
This sequence comes from Diachasma alloeum, assembly GCF_001412515.2. Classification (NCBI taxonomy): domain Eukaryota; kingdom Metazoa; phylum Arthropoda; class Insecta; order Hymenoptera; family Braconidae; genus Diachasma; species Diachasma alloeum. The sequence goes on along the minus strand of NW_021681225.1, from coordinate 33,918 downwards.
TTGAACATCTTGAGATAGCTCTGACCAAGAATGGATATAACATCCAACAAATTCGGAAGGTCAAGCAGAAGCTACAGAGCAAGCTCTCATCTCCCGAAGCGGAGACTAATCCTGAGGAAAACCAGGAAAGACCAAAAGTGGTCCTCCTCCCCTATCTGAGAGGTACAACAGAACGCATAAGTAGAGTACTTGGCAAACATAACATTCGAACGATCTTTCAGCCTCCAAAGAAGATCGGAGAGATGCTACCAAGTGCAAAGGATCCAAGACCACCTCTGAGCACACCAGGAGTGTCCGAGATCCCCTGCTCATGCGGGAAAGTGTACATTGGAGAAACCGGGAGGAAGATCAGTACACGGATCAAAGAACACCAGCGGTGCTCCAAATACGGTCACTTAGAACAGTCTGCCCTGGCTGAACACTGGATGGACACTGGACATACTATCCAGTACGACCAAGCCAGAATATTGGCCAAATCTCAAGGGTATTTCGAAATGAAATACCGAGAGGGTTTGGAGATCCATAAAAACCCTAACAACCTCAAAAGGGACAGAGGATATCAAGTGAACCCCATTTGGAAAACCGTCCTCCCGGTTTTTTAATTCACCAGCTGATCAATTAAAAACATATGATTGGCTGACCCCCCCCCCTTCCCCTCCCTCCACCACCACAAGGGAAGGCATATAAGGACTACCCCTAGATATCGGAGCTCGGAATCGGAGCTCATAGCCCTGAAGATGCAGACTGCAATGTTTGCGAAACGTCGGCGCAACGCTGAATCCAAACGCGGCATTCATCCGGAAGCCAAAGATATAAAAAATCGGAATTGTTACTTCGGCTTTAACCAAATTCGTCAGTTCTTTGCTTCCGTTTTCGTTGCGGTATATTCGTCGTTGCGATAAGCGATAAATTAAATGTGAGGGGAGATTTTTAGGTCTCCAGTCTCTCAACGACGTGACATTGCCGTTTACTATCTGAGACTCGATTTGAATTGGAGATTTATTACTAAAAATTGTCGATAAATTTGTAATCCCGTCACCGACTTCATCGTGAACTACGGCATTACTTTCCTCAATGTCGGAAAGTTCGCATTCGTCTGAAGTCTCATCATCGACTTCTAATACAATACTAGCCTCACTCTCAAGATTATCTTTTCCTATGTAAAGCAACGGAGTTGAGGCTACTTTGACCGGTGGATTCGCGAGTGTCTTCACCTCATCAATTTTCATTTCCGGATCGATTCCATCTTTCTTCATCTGCACAGCACGATCGATATTCTACTTCTCCGTTTTGCCCTTCTTTTCAGTGATCGGAGGCGATCTCACTGAGGGCTTTCCTCGTTTCCTGAGAGTGTATGGCAATTCTAATTCACATGGTCCTATTGTCGACAGACGTGACACACTTCCTGCCTATCGGTACTACAATAGCGTAAAGAGTGTCCTATCTTTCCACAGTTATAACAGAATACCTTCGACCAATCTCTAGGCAAATCGAATTTTCTTTTTCCTCGAAGATCGTGCTGAGCACGCACCTCACTAGTTTCTTTGTTCTTCTTCTCGAATTTCGCGAGGTTTTGCTCCAATCTCTTTCGTACCATCGTTTTCGAATCTTGGTTTTTCGATTGATTGTGAAACGATCGTTGTTTTGATTCTAACGCGTTCAATTCGGTAATATCTTCTTCGTCTGACTCTTCATTGCCTATCGAACCGATTTCGTCTTCGGTCTCGAGTTTCTTATCTTGGATACAGTTAAAGTCGACTTTCTTCCTAGTGAACCTCCCCCGTTCCTGATCGACAACTTGTTTAAAGACGTCGCCACGTACGTTAGCAAATTCAAGAAAGTCGTCATAATTCTTTATTCCTAATCCAAGTATTTCGAGCGCAATCCTCGGGTTATATTTTTTAATGATCTGATCGATTTGTTTCTGAAACGTAGGAGGACTGATCATACGTTCGAACAGAATACAAGCACGATAAGTAAATTCAGCTAAGCTCTCGCCCCTTTCGACCGTGAATTCGCCTACTTCAGAATATAGATCCATGTCGTCTTTCTTCACCTCCCAATTACGTCGAAAAGCGCTAGCGAAATCTCTCCAAGATCTCCATTTCGACTTGTTGATTAAATACCAAGATCGATGGGGACCTTCGAAAGTCGCGGATAAACAAGGTACGAAAAAATCTTTATTTATCCCGGTGGTGTCGAGTCGTTCCATCCATATGAAAAGGAATTAATCAGGGTCTTTTTTCGTTTGAGGGAAATTTAATTTCCAGTCGCTTACCAAACGTGTAACCCTAATCCCGGTGTTCATGTCCCAGGATTGTTGCGACTCGATCGGTAAGGCACTAGTCGGTTGTCTTTCGTTTGGTAGTCTCGAGTTGTTCATCGAGTATTCTTGTAACGATAAACTACTTCGTCCCGTCACGTCTTCCGTTTGGATTGAACGAAAAGGAGTGTACGGTAAGTTCGTCTGCACGTTATTGGTGAGTTGTGTCCGGGATTGTGTTGAAGTCGGTTGGGAGTTTTCATTAACCCCGTTATTATGCGACGAGATTTGTTGGAGTTCTGTCGGATCGACAAAACGTTCCTCGTTTATTACTCTACCATCGGGTAGTTTATAAGAAACTTGAATCCGTTGCCTTCTATTCTGCGGATTTGAATTTTTAAGAATATGGACTCGTCGCAATTCTCTTTCGACTGAGCCACTGCTATCATTCATAACATTTTCAGGTGGGAGTCCAGACGTTCCCCCCTGATTACTCATTTGACTATTTTCAGGAGGGAATCAAGACGTCCCCCCCCCCCCCGATTAGTCATCTCTACAGTAGCAACCGCGACCCTTTCGCGTTGAGGGTACTGTGCATTATTAATAGTAATAATTGGTTCTACATATTCCACTCTCTCAGACGAAGGGGGAACATGCGGACCATCCTCATTTAATACTGTCCCATTATTTCGACATTTTGGGATGATGCCCCTCTCCCTTGAGGTTGATCAGACCTCAAGGGATCTCCGACATTATTCATATTTTCGCCATTTGATCGACGGGAATTTCCGTCCGCCGATCTACTCATTGTTTAACTCTGCCCGATAATTACATTTATTACTCTATCCAATTTTGTATTTATAATTTCAATTTCTTCCCCATGACTTTCAACTAAAGTCTTTAAATTCCCGATTCCCTCTACAAAAAGTTCGACTCTAACCAATCTCGTTTGCATGTCGCTAATTGTACTTATTATTTCGCCTTGGATTATATTCTGTATGGGTGAAGTTAATCGCGATCCCTAGTAGTCATAAGTGGTGTTGGTACCCTGTCATGTGCAGGGAATGTGGGGCCCGATGCCCCTGTTGTCGCCGCCGCATTTTCCCCCGTCACCCCTGCCGTATTACCCGGAAGGGGTTGTTGACTTTGTACAGTTTCTGTTTGTTCCGAATCTGACGTCATTGTGTCAGTGGAGTGTGATCTCAATTTTCTGTCGGTGGGAGTAACGGATTTACTTTTATTTTTATTTAGAGGTGGAGAGCGAATCATATCGATTTTTAATTCATTTCACTTTTTAGCGATGAGCCAAAGGTATTTTATTAACGTTCCATTTTAATTAATTTCAGTAATTATTTCCCACGAAAATCGGGTAATTTAAATTTTCAAGATAATTTAATTTCTTTCAATTGAGCCCGTCACCGTAACTTCGACAACAGACGGACAAGGTCACGGGCTTTCCCAATCGATTTTCATTCGGTAATTTCGACTACAGACGGACGAAATCACTTGTAAATTTGTGTGGAAGAGTCGACAAATATGCTATTCCAACAACACATTTATATTCCAAATATTACTATTTCAATATATTCATTATAGAAAAGTAGGATTAGAGAGCGAAAGGAAAGTGTAGCAATAGAAATAAGAAAGAAAAGGTGACAGTGATAGAGGATAATCTCTGTCGTCGTGACTTTGTTCTGTTTCCCGGAATGTAAACACAGCAGTCGGTACTAGCACCGAACGTCGAATTCCAACACTTTACTGTCTCTCTCTAACACATTATATAATTTTCATTACAAATAATTTTCACTTTTGAACACACAATTTGACAATAAAATTTTGCAACAGACCCCACGTTGGGCGCCAATTGAGAAAGGCCTTTTGTTATTTGAATAAATAAATAAATATTCGACAATAATAGACGAATAAATAGTTAACAACAAATGAACGCGGAAGGCCTACATCTGGCGCGGCCTGGGTGAAGGGCTGCCAGGACTCAAGAAAATTCTCCTTTTAATTATTAAATCGACAAAGTAATTTAGATGAAGGGCGCCAGTTAGTTTAACGTTAACTAACAACGATTCACACCGACTCGACTCAGGGTGTGGAGGTTGGAAGACCCAAAATGTTGACAGAGAGAGAAAGAATATAACAGAGACAGGCAAGAATATTATAAATAAATAAATTACTCACAAATAGTTGACAATTCGCTATTTCATTCGATTAACGTTAACAATAATATAAATATTAAACACAAACAAGTATCGATTCTAACGCTGTCGGGCGAAGAGTTACACGAGGGGCCCTAGGCAGCCTGTTGCAGGCCAGTTAATCAATAATTTGGCACATGCGCCCTCGATGTCGACTAGCCATTCAGCTTGTCGCTATTCGGAAGTATTTTATATTCGGTAATCCCTATGACAGCACGTAAGACCCCCGAGAACAGTGGGAATTATGTTGACGCGAAGGGGAAAATATTAGGTGTGTGACTTAATTTTTACAAATTTTTTCTTCGAGCTTAAAATTATATTCAAAATAGAAATATATTCGCGGTCTTTTCTGGTTTTCAAAGGATCGGACAAAAATTTTCAGAACACGGAACGACCAGTCTATGTAAGTTACATAACCTTTCAGAATAGCAGAGTTTACGATGGCAATTGATAAACAGCACGTTCGGCACTGCATTTTATACAAATTCCAACTAGGAAAAAATGCTTCTGAACCACGGGAATCAATGTGTAGTGTTCTTGGTGCCGACGTTGTATCCTATGAAATGTATAATTATTGGTACAAATGTTTTAGAATTGGTGATTTCGATCTGAGTGACCAGCCGCATCCTGGACAGCCTCGAAAGTTTACAGATGCGGAATTGCAAGCTCTACTGGATGAAGACTCAACGCAAATGCAACAAGAGCTTGCAGCTCAGTTAGGAGTCACCCGAACAGCTATTTCTAAACGTTTGCGTCAAATGGCAAAAATCCGAAAACTTGGAAGGTGGGTCCCACATGTGTTGACCGAACACAACCTAGGTCAACGTATGAACACGTGCCTTTCACTGTTTGCCCGGCGACAAAAAAAGGACTTCTTGTGGAGAATTGTGACGGCTGATGAAAAGTATATTTTTTACGAGAATCCCAAACGTAAAAAGTGGTGGGTAGATTCCGGACAATCCAGTACATCGACGCCGAAACAGAACATCCACTTAAAGACGATTCTCCTGTGTATCTGGTGGGACGTGAAGGGTGTGCTATATTACGAACTCCTAGAAACAGGTCAGACGGTGACTGCGCAACGCTACAGCCAACAACTGAACAAACTGAGCGAAGAACTTGATCGGAAAAGGCCATTTACTAGGCAAGGAAGCAGGTAAGTCATACTGCTGCATGACAATGCTCGACCTCATGTTGCTCGCGCGACTCAGAATACCCTCTTAAACTTGGGATGGGAAGTTCTCCCGCACGCAGCATATTCACCAGACTTGGCCTCACCCGACTATCACTTGTTCCGGTCTGTACAGCACGCCTTAGTGGATAAACAGTTTAAAACGCTGGACGATGTGCGTAAATTCGTCAATGACTTTATCGCCTCGAAGCCTGCAAGTTTCTTTCGCGACGGCATTCGAATGTTACCTGAGAGATGGCGCAAGGTCATAGAAAACGATGGACAATATTTCCAAGATTAAGTTCGTTGTTCTCTATTTTTTTATATTAAATAAATTTACTGAAAAATCTGTAAAAATTAAGTCACACATCTAATAACATCTCCTGTCTCATCCAAGACTTCTTTACGAAGTGCATAGAAGTTTGACCGTTGCGAAAAGCAACTGGTGCGGCGATACGGAAAGCACTGGAGGAAACCATCATTTATCGATGGGGAGCTCCAAGAGAATTGCTGACCGATAATGGAACCAAGTTCGTGAATAAGGACGTGAAGGATTTGGTTGCTTCAACCCACATGAAGCACCGAACAACGCCATCGTATCAACCGCAAGCGAACTCCACTGAAAGAGTGAATCGTTCGTTAAAAGCTATGATACGAGCGTACGTAGATCAGGATCACCGTGATTGGGACTGTCATTTGGATGCATTTCGTTTTGCATATAATACAGCTCAACACAGTTCCCTGAAAGCAACCCCGGCTTTCGTAAATCTCGGGCGAGAACCAGAACCAGCGAATTCGCTGAGACGAAAACTGGAGGGAGATGTTGAAATTGAAGAAACTCCAACAGAGGCCTGGGTCGAGTGCATGAAGCGCTACGACACCCTTACATTGGCCTTTAGGTATGCATTAGCCGAAGCTAATGATCGACAGGCGCAAAGTTATAACTTGCGCCGAAGGAAAGGTGAATTCGAGGTCGGCGAACTAGTCTTAGTTCGCGGGCACGAGCTGTCGAGTGCTGCAAAGCATCGTTCAGCGTCCTTGAACAAACCGTTCAATGGACCTTTCGTGGTGACTAAGAAGCATTCCAGAAACTTTTACCAGGTTTCTGATATGACGGGTCGTAATGCCAAAGACACCGCTATAGTTTGGAGGACCCCCCGACTGACAAGTCGGAAGGTAAAGAGTAGTTATTCCGGGAGGGTTTTTGGCTTGAAACGTCTAGGTTTCGGGTCGAAACCTCTCGTATGTAACGAGATTTTCTCGTTACGGATTGAAATCCCCTTAAAAAGATATGTGAACTCTTAAAATTATTGAAGAAAGACAGGTGGTGACATCTAGAGGCAGCTGAAGAAAGCCGGGACTAGATGAGATGGACCACAGACCAGTGAAAGACCGAAGGCATAGCGGTTATGGGTGAAACCGCGACCCCTGGAGGTCTGGAGGGCGTGACTAGACTATCGCTATTTTAGAATTCGCCCAGCATGTGCTAGGGGAAAAGGGGCCAACGTACAGGCTGTTCAACTGGGCGATTCGAAAGGCTAAACTCGGAGTAGACTAGGGACCAACGGCCAGGTGAAAGGACTGGTACCTCCGTGATCCCGGCGGGTTGATTGGTGGGGATAGGGTAACGCAATGACCTATCGTCGCCGAGATACCCAGACTAGGAGGCAAGGCCCTAGTGAGATTCCGAGTTAGTCGAACGCGGACGCTCAAGCGGGGAAGTCGAAAGGATTTCTCCGGAGTATATTGTGGTGTTGGCTTGAAATATGGCCAGGGACTGGTGGGCGAATAGCTCTGCTTTGCTCGGTGCATAACTGATGGTAGCGAACAGAGGGGAATGCTCCTGCATTCCCTGCAAGGAAAAAAGAGTTAATTCGGAACTCTTAGTGACGACTTTGTTGTTTCCGGCATTATCTAGTCTCGGCGGAACGATGTGAAGCGTATAGGCCCGTGGGCCTGGAGTAGAGAAATCCTCCTGTCGGCTCGACCATACGTCGCGATTTCTAGTACTACCCGGAGGCAGTGATGCACGATGACCGAAGCGGTAACTGGTGGTTGAGAGTGTGGGTGGTCGTAGCGTGGGTATCGTAATTCCACCCTGGTCAGATCAGCCTCTCAGCGTCCCAGGCTCTGAGGAGTCCCGGCTGATTCGCACTTAACTCTGAAACTCTCCCGAGTCAAAATACTCGGGAGGAGAATGAACACTGGAAAGAGTCGAAGAACTCTTCAGAAGGGACATGAATTTAATTCATTGTGGGGATTATGCTGTAAGGCATAATACACGGCTTGCAAAGGCTTGTGAGGATGTGATGGTAATACTCCTGGTGGACCTCGCCCACTCTACCGTGTCACACTGGTGCTAGCTGGGCAATCTGTTGTCCAGCCACAAAAGTCCTCTGAGTGAATGAGTTTGCCTCAGAGGCCGGTTTTTGTTGAACCTCTCGTGAAGGTTTGGCTGGCGCCCAACAAATGAGCGATAGAGACGACAATAAAGTAGTTTGGATTTTTCCTGGATGAACAACCCAGGGAAATATTCTTACAGTTGTCATAAATTCTTTAAATTTAGGTGGTGGGTTTTAATCGTCAGATTGTAATAAATTACTAAATTTTTATAATATCGGAACGAAATGTTAAATGAATAATCTATTCCCACGTACGAAAAAATATTCATAGAAAATCCTAGTGCTTTCTCTAATAAAGTCTATTCAATTTCTGTTGGAACTGCCCAAGATGTCTTGATTATTTTTATAAGAATTCTTGAAAAAGAATTGCCTTATTTTTATTTCTTGGATTTCATTATCAGAAACAATTAAAAATATAACGGAAAAAACTTGGAAAATTTATGCCAGAAAATTCCTATAGAAAAATAAAAATCTATTGACCTTTTTCGATCAAATATCTCTTGACAAAATGACATATGGTAAAATTGCTTCATCTTCAATATAATTGGCGGAAAAGAAAAATAATTCTTTAATAGGATTTCATGAAACTACAATGAAATTCTTGTGAATTTCCAACAGAAAGTCAATAAAATTACTTGAAGGAAGCGCTAAGTTTTTCTATTAAATTTTTCCATACATGACCTCCTCATTATATCCCAAATATGCGACAATCCTCAATATTGAAATAAATAATCAAATCTAAATATTGTAGTGAATTGAATTTCTATAAAATGTTGTAATTAAAATTTTTTAAATCAACCGCCAAGAATAAATCCAAAATTAAACTGCCCTCTGCAGGTCCAACCGAGAAATCAAATAAAATCACTACTTCCCTATAAATTTTAAGGTTATTTACATGACCCAATCATTAATCTGATTGGCTAGTTCCAAATTGTGGAAATAGGCCATGAGGTGAGTTGCACCGTTGACTCGACCTCTTTTCTCGACCTGCGCTCGACCAGATAAGTTCTCCTCTCTGGGTATTCCCATTTAACTTGACCACGTGCGTCCTGAACTAATGTTCTATAGGAATTGCAACAAACGTGATAATTATTAACATGTGTCTAGACAATCTATCTTAGAAAAGATTTATATTTTCATTTAAAGAGAGATTGAATACTGTCTGGTCAAATTAATAAGAGAATTGAGCTATAACTTGTTTATCTAAATTGAAATCTAACCTCATTTTTTTTTATGTATTCATGTGATATTTTTGATGAATCGTGAATAATATTAAATGCTTTTTGGTAAATGAACTTGCGATAATCTCGCAATATATATTAAAATTCGCACAATATATTTTTGATAAGAAATAATTGACTGAACAAAACATTGCTCTAAAAATATATGCAATATTGAAATGACTGAATTTAATCTTGTTTATTTCTTGAAATTATTTCTATTTATAATATTAAGTTGGATCACATTATCAATCGTGAAACATATTCAATTCTCGTTTAATGTTACATTTAAAATATACCTTTGATCTCATTCAATGAATGATCATCATAAGTATTGTCAGACAACTCCAGTGACCAAAGGTAATCAGAAGTCCAAATACTGTTATGCTCTTCCCATTCCTATTTGTATATTTAGATTGTTTTGTAGAATTTCTCATCAGTTTCACCATCATCATTTACTTCTATTTAATTATTGACCATTTTACAATTGATGATCGTCTTATAGTTTTATTTGTTATCTATTTATTGGCAATCATAATTATCGTCAATTTTATTAAATTGGTTTTCGAACTGATGGGTTGATTCAAACCTCGCACAAATACCTTTTATCAATCTTTTGCATTTTGAAATCACCTAAAAAATAATATCATCAAAAAAATAACATTACAATATCATTTATCAAACTTCATCCTGGAGAAGAATAATGATAAAGTTTCAATTCCTCATGAAAATATTCCACACGCTTTAAATCTACTGCGCATTGCGCCTCTTGGAGGGAGGTGCATGCGCAAATGGGGCGGGGCCTTATGGAATCAGCTAATTACTTGGCGAGATATGAGGTTGAAAAATTTCAATAATTTATTACGGGAGAACTAGTACACCTGAAATATTGGTTACAAAATCCATTTTGTAGAGAATTTACGCCTCTACATACCAGTATTTTTTTCTCAACAATTGGTTGAATTTAATTGAAGCCGTTAACTTAACTGAAAGCCGTTAATTTAACTGAAATAGTATATTTCGTGACGAGTGCAAAAAAGTTTTTTTTGGCGAGTGGGAGGTTTATATCACGAGCCGAAGGCGAGTGATATAATCCCACGAGCTAAAAAACATTTTTTCACGAGTTACGAACAATATTTTTCATCACAATGTGGCGGAAATTGGACTTTTAGGCACGCGGAGCGTGCCGAAAAGTTCACTTTTTGTCATTCATGCCCGTTAAGTGCCGTTTTCGTGGTGTGTTTTAGAACCCGTAAGTGGGATTACCAGGCCATGGGCCGGTAAGTAAAAACTAGCCCCGATTTCACGATTTACGGGCCATGGCCTGTTAAGTAAGACGTGAAGTGAGTCCCTCTTACACTATAGCTCGTGCGGCTGAACTATAGTTTGCCACCAAAAGCCAAAATTCACGAGGAAAATCGCAACAAATTCCGTTAAACAAAAGAGCGAAATGAATTTCATTATACTCGACAGTGACGAAGAGGAGTCACAAGACATTTTTATTGAAGTGAATAATACCAGTGACGACGCAGCAAGTACGTCAGCACAAATAGTTGAATTTTACCTTGTGACACATTCTACTT
>NW_021681225.1:15074-23058 GCF_001412515.2 Diachasma alloeum | reverse complement strand
CCCCCGGGCATTCATGACAAAAAATAGTATGTGCCACTCGGCCCGTAGTGTCGGTTTGCGATTCGTGTGAGTTAGCAGCACTCGGCGCGGTAAGGCGGGACTCGTCTCTACCTTACCGACGCCTCGTGCTGCTAACTTCACACTCATCGCAAACCTCCACTTACGGGCCTTGTGACACAAATAACTATTTCGTCACAGCGTGATGAAAACCATATTCTTGGCGTTCATCCCGAAACAGCCTTTTGTGTTTAATTATTTTCAAATTCTCTGCATCATAAAACATAAAAAAATTGGTGAACATTTTTTAAGGACATTTTTATCTATCTATGGGTATATTTTTCTACCTATATATTTCTCTTATGGGGTCAAATACCAGATTGACTACACTATATTGGACTGCCAAATGGAATATGGTAACCCGGCTGTGGCGCACTTGGTAGCAGCATGAGATTCACAACCTCAAGCTCCCAGGTTCGAGCCCCGGCCGGGCCAGAATTCCACACCAATTTTTCATCACAAATTTCTACATAATATTCATCTGAAAATTTAACACAATTTTCAAACCCAATATTCCACAGATTTTCCAAGTGAAAAAACCCACTCCATATTCGACATTCCCTGGCTGAAGGCCCTCGGGCGATGGCCACATTGGCACGTTAACCCTTGCGACGAAAAACCGGTGAAATTTGAATTTTTTTGGAATATTGTTATCCATTAACCCCTCACGGACGAGGCCCTTTTGTTTTCAAGCGTAGAGAACGCTCGATACAAGTAAAATGTAATGATTCCTAATCAACGGAAAATTATGAAACCGATATGTAATTGAAGCTACAATATTCGATTTTTCGTTGCTATTTATTTGAGTTAAATTCCATTTTTTTGAAAATAATCAATTTTAAAGAGAGTCATTCATTTTTTCGTGAGCATAGTATTGAGCGGTTAAATCACGTAATGTACGATTAACTATTGCGAGAGCATTCTTCGAGCCATTGGAGCTACATCCCAAACTATGACATCAATGATACGCAAACTATTTGCTTTTTTTGAATGTTTCTTAATATTCGAAAGCGAATCATCATACAAAGGAACTGGCATTTGAAATACTTTATGAACCATTCGACCATTTGGAAGTAGTATTGCTACTATTCCAGTGAATGTCATCGACAAATACTTTTCCTTGGTATAACGTCGTAAAAATATAAGTTTTGCTTGAACTTCCAGGTCCATCAATATAGAAACATTTCTCAGACATGTCGTCAGCATTACCATTGACGATTGAAAGAATCCCAGTCAATTACTGGCATTGAGGATAACTGACTGAGATCCGAACATTCAGAATGTAGTAGTTCATCGACTTGAATGTAAGTCTTTCGATAAGCATACAGTCCAGCACTAAAGTTCGTAAACAGAATACATAGAGTGCAAGTTCAGGCTGTTCACGAACTTTAGTGTTTGACTGTACATTGTCATTATTTTTCAAAAAATCTTCAGACATGGTATTTTAAAATTTTTCCCATATTTCATCTGGATGATTAGGTTAAGAATATATATATATGTATACGTTTGACCTATATTAATAAAAGTGGTAAGTGGAATAATTCAGTCTGAGTAGGGCTAACTTGATACATGCATCCAATTATGTTGAAATGCACTTTACATGTCTTCCAACATTCTTTGTCATAACATCGATTCGTAAACGTGTAGTGCGAAAGAATCTTAGAATATGTGAATTTACGTCCATTCGGATTAGTATCTCCAGACTGAAGTGAGTCAAAAAATACTGTTGGTGTGAATTCTACGTAGTCACTTGCCATTGAAAATTGCTGACGATTACATCGAACTCTTCACTGAATGAGACAAAACCCATGTACACATCAGGTGGGGTGACTAATTAGGATAAAATTCCGCAATGGATTTAGGTTCTAGAATCACGAATTTTTTAAAACAATCGATTCAAATCAATCCCGGCATTACAATGTATGTGTATTGCAAAGCGTACCAAAATGTATAGATATTCAAACGTGGAAGATTTCTTACATTATAACGGTTTGCGTTTTGAATTTAGTGATACGAAAACGTTTATCTCTAAAAAATACTTAACGTATTGATTTCGGAATCGAAAGTTTGAAGAAACCGCCAGTACAGGAAATCGCCAATCAATAATGAAGGGAGTGCATTCGAAAATACATGAACATAAATGTATGGATATGTATTGATTCCGAAGTCACAGTTTGACAGGAAACGCAAAAAACTTGGATTTATAAAAAATCTTTAATCGATAATGAAGAAGACACTTGAACATAAATGTATGGACATGTATCGATTGCAGAGTCAAAATTCTACGGAAAACGCGAATTATGTAAAATCGATACTTGCTATCGATACTTAATGTTAAATCGATACTCGAAATCAATCAAGTGCATTTGAAGTTACACAAATATAAACGGATATCGATGAAATGGAGGTATGGATTCATTTCAAAGTCGAAATTTCAAGGGAAACGCGGAAAAACCCGAATTTATATCGAACTGATGAAGACATGAACTAGTATATTTCGTAACGAGTGCAAAAAAGTGTTTTTTGGCGAGTGGGAGGTTTATATCACGAGCCGAAGGCGAGTCAAAAAATGGTGTGCACTCGCCTTCGGCTCGTGATATAATCCCACGAGCTAAAAAAGATTTTTTCACGAGTTACGAACAATATTTTTCATCACAATGTGGCGGAAATTGGACTTTTAGGCACGCGGAGCGTGCCAAAAAGTTCACTTTTCGTCACAGCGTGATGAAATAGTATATTTCGATACAAGTGCGACGGGGTGGTAACGAGTGGCTTCGCCTCGGGCTGTCAACTTCACACTCGTTACCACCCCGTCGCACGTGTATCCGAACTATATTTTTTGTTAGTGATGTTACGTTCAGCGAGTGCCGAACTGTGCCATTTACTAGTAAACGAAAAGTCTTTTTGTTTACAAGTTTCGACTTTTCGTTTACTAGTAAACGAAAAGACACTTTTCGACACGGGCTGAACGTAGCAGCAGTGCCAAAATAGTATTTTCATCACGCTATGCGAAAAAGTAACTTTTTAGGCACGCTTCGCGTGCCTAAAACGTCCCTTTTCCGCACATTGTGATGAAAAATATCGTTCGATACTCGTGGGAAAAGTGTTTCTTGGCTCGTGGGAGGTTTATAGCATGAACCGAAGGCGAGTGATGTAATCCCACGAGCCAAAAAACTCTTTTCCGCACTCCTAACGAAATATACTAATTTCGTAACGAGTGCAAAAAAGTGTTTTTTGGCGAGTGGAAGGTTTATATCACGAGCCGAAGTCGAGTGATATAATCCCACGAGCTAAAAAACATTTTTTCACGACTTACGAACAATATTTTTCATCACAATGTGGCGGAAATTGGACTTTTAGGCACGCGGAGCGTGCCGAAAATGCGCGTGTCAATCACAGCGTGATGAAAATGAATTTTCGAACACGTATCGATTCCGGAGTCAAAATTCCAAGAAAAACGCGAAAAAACTTGGCTTAATTCAAATCGGATCGTGATATAAATACTCTATGTTGAATCGATACTCGGTATCAATCAAGTGCATTTGAAGTCACACAAACTTACATGGATAATGGTGACATGAATGTACGGACTCATTTCGGAGTCGAAATTTCAGGGAAAAGGTGGAAAAATCGAATTTATATTGAACCGATGAAGATACATGAACAAAAAATTTCTAACATGTATCGATCCCAGAGTCAAAGTTCCAAGGAAAAGCATAAATAAATAATAAATAATTAATCATAATTAGATGATTAAATCAGCGTTTTGCTATTGCACATCATGAACTGCATAGAGCATAGGTTGTCATGTGTCTACTTGGGTGCACCGACGCTACGATGCTTTATATATATCAAAGTAAATGATCTGATTAGTTTACAGGTTAAATGTGTGTATTCCGTGCTTGCACGTATAAACAAATTTCATAAGAAATTTTAGCGAATTCGCTAGAAAATTTAATTGGATTTTGATGCAGCTTCCGATTAGTTTTTGGTCAATTCTATCAATCCTGTGAACGGAGCACGGTTGCCTGTTCCCCCTCGCCCCTCACACTGTCCTGTTTTGGTAGGATTTTCCGTTCAGCCTCTATCAACCCTAAGGGTTATGCTGCAATGAATGCAACGCAAGATATACGCAACGCTTGCAATTGTTGCAAATAATCGAAAAACAGTTGAGCGATTGTTTTACGCGTTGCAAACGGTTCACGGTGCGCTTATTATGGCATCACCCTTACGCACAAGTGATGAAAAATCCGTCTTTTTTCTAAGGATTTCTCCTTTATCGTATCACACCACTTTTCTACAAGATAAGTATCTCCAAGACAATTTTATATGATTTTATGATTCCACGGCTTTTCATGATTGCAGACCATTCTTAACTATATTCAGAAAAACTATTAGAATCGGAAAAAAATGCGAAAACCACTTTTAAACTCATGAAATAGATTAGTCATTTGTTTTATCAAAAACGTTTTTTTATTAATAATGGAAAAATACCACCTAGGCACAATAATTTGAATAAATCACTGGTATTATATGCGAGATAGTAAATGACTATGGAACTAATTGAGTATCGGTCGAATGGAAAAACCCTTTCAATTAATTGCAATAGGTATAATCTCCACAGCCACCTAAAATCGACGACCAAATAAAATTACTTGGCACAAAGTATTTTTTTTGTAATAAAATAGAAAGAAATCACAATCAGTTTTTCCAAAGGAAATATCGCGAATTTTGAGAAACTTCGAAATTTCAGGAATCAGCAAAAACTTGTACTTTTCATCTTGCAATGACTAAAATTTACTTAATTAAATAGAGCTCATGAGAAAATGATAATGGTAATAAAAATAATTCATACAAAAATGCAATTAGGAAAAATATTTTGCGCTCATTCCCCCTACCTTTTCTTTAATGGAAATGCATTCATGAACTTGAGAATATGCGTATGAGAATTAAACTAATTACCCTAGGTGATATAATTAAAACTGGAATCCTCCTTGTGGGGCAGAATCGGTTGGATGGAAGTTGAATTGCCCATCAACAGTTTCAGGAGCAATTTGAGCATTTTCCGACTCCTGAAATGTCAGATAAAAGATAAAATTAATACGTTTGAAGTAGTACGAGCATCCGTATAACTAATTTGATTGCACATCTCGATTTTTAAAAATTAAAATCTGAGATAAATTTTAAAGGGAAAATCAAGTATAATAAAATATTTGGGTGAAATTTTTGTTCAACTAGCGTATGGGGCACGCTACACTGACAAAAACAAAGGTTTTTAAGAAATACGTCTTTACCTATATCCAGAAACTAGTGACTGGAAAATTTTTAAGAGTAAAATATCTTGCACTAAGAAAATAAAAACTTTCGTCAAGTAATTTTGTACTTGTCCTAAAGACGAGGATAATTTCTTGATGACAAGAAAGCAATTTCTCAAACCAAGTAAAATTGAATTAATTCGTTTAATAGTTTTTTAGCCTCAATTCTAAAATATTTCAATGCAAAAACCATTTTAATTGATTCGAGAACTCGTTTTCTTGATATGAAGAAATTGTCTTCATCTTTCAGATAAGTATAAAATTTCTTGGCGTAAAATTATTTTTTCTTAGTGTGAGATATTGTGCGCTTGGTAATTTTCAAGCCACGAATTTCTTGATGCAAGTAAAGAAGTACTTCTCAAAAACTACTTGTTTTTTCAGTGAACGCGCGCCTTAGCCTAGTATGGTGGCATATGTCTCACTTTTCATGCATACATAATTTGAACTCCATTTACATATAAACACAAATTAAATCTCAATCTATATTCGGCCACAACGAGCAATTGTGTGAAGTTGGCATCGAACTTGGGAAAAATAGGATTTTTCAAACGGCATACGATTGTACTGGTTTAGTACTCAATTATCCATCATTTCCGTGCTGCGAAGAATATTCATGCATTTTTCACGCAAGATGGTGTAGGGGTAAAATGAAAGTGAGTCCAGGAAATTTAAGTGTTGAATGGATACAATAGTACGCCGTTTGAAAAATTCGATTTTGTCAACTATAATGTCAACTTCACAAAGCTACAACTACACTGAGAAAAAAAATTTCTAAGAAATAGAAATTCTATGATTGATCCAAATCGTTCATCGATTGAATAGTCGCAAAAGAAAATTCTATTGTAAGACACAAATATCGATTTGAACTAAACCAAAATTGGATTGTATGAAATCGATTTTGTTATAGTATAGTATATTTTGTTTATTCTATCGAATTTAGAAAATACTTGTTTTTGCGACAAAATCGATTTCATACAATTCAATTTTGGTTTAGTTCAAACGCTTCGGATTTGGCGCAAATAATTTTTTTTTCACAATTGCGATGGAAAAATAATCAGTTCAAATGATGAAGAATTGCATTTGTCGTAAACAAGAAACTGCGCTTCGCGAAAGTCTCGCATCAATGAGTATCCAACAATATGTTCCTCATAGGCCAAATGAATATTTTATTGCATCTATGAATTCTGCTTTCAATCGAACAGATATTCTTTTGCGGGATATCGTGACGCTGATAAATTGGATAATTATATGCTTTATTCGAAGAAGATATCTGATAATACAGACATTGCTTTGTATGTACTGAAAAGTAGATAGCAACAAAAAAAAAGTTTAGACAACTGATCTCATTCTTTTTCAATCGAAAACATTAAAATTAAATCGATATTTGTTTCTTACAATAGCATTTTCTTTTGCGACTATTCAATCGATGAACGATTTGGATCAATCATAGAATTTCTATTTCTTAGAAATTTTTTTTCTCAGTGTACCCGCAGTGCGATCGACCACAGTCAAAAACAATGCAAAAACCATTGCTCTACTTTGCGCCACCGTTCTACTTCGCCTCACATTCGCCTGTGTTCAAATAAAATAATTTCTTTCATCTTTTAAATTATCGACTTTTTTGGTTCAAATAAGACGTGTTTGATAATATATTATTTTTTCTCTCAGAGTAGAAAGGTCTAACAACCAACTCGATGGATGAGGAAATGAATGTTTTGAATCAAAGAAACAGGAAATCTCTTACCGCATCTGAAAAGAACGTATCGATCATTGAAGCAGCCTTCTGGTAAATCTTCTCATTCTCATGGTGCTGGAGATCCTCCAGCTTATCGAGCCCACCAACTTCCTCTATCATCATGGCGACCTGCTCAAGCTGTCCCATCTTCTCAGCTGCACTCAAGATGTTTGTCAATCCATCCAGGACAACGATAACTGCCTTTTGATCCTTCGCTTGTAATATGTTGCAAAATGGCTCTAAAACGCGGTGTTCAATCAACTGTACAAGCTGGTGAACTGACCCACCAGAGGTCAAGTTTGTCACTGCCCATGCTGCTTCTTTCTGAGCCTTGAAATCACCCTGTAGATAAGAAAGAATTATCGACAAAAATTAATTTGTTTCGGTAATCTGTACTTCCAATTAAATTCATGAAACGTGTGAAGAAATAGAATAGACAAAAGGATAGAGAGAAATATTCCCCGTTAACGTAAAACAAATAGCGAGGAACACCCAAATGATACTTTTAACAGATTTTCTGATGTTTACCCGTCCAATCATATTCAGAATCCATTAATTAGAAAGTATGTCAAAATGCATGAGGTAAGATAATAATTATAAAATAAAAACTAAGATCAATATTGGATTCAGAAGTGAAGTGGTAGAAAGTTCGTAGCTTCCTCTGTTGTGAGCAAAATAGATAAATTTTGAACAAAATGTCAACAGACATTCTTTGTGGCTGGTCATACTCCCTATAAAAATATCGTTAGCTGTATAGAAGACCAACGTAAGTGCCAAAAAATAGCTCCGTCAAGCTGGGCGGCCAGGGTACTCAGAATGAGTCGGTCAATAGCTCAAAATTATGAGCTTTTTACATGCTTTTTTTCTGCGCGAACCA
>NW_021681225.1:6464-11963 GCF_001412515.2 Diachasma alloeum | reverse complement strand
TGAATTGGCCGCCTAGCTTGATGCCCAAATCGTGAAAATCGATTTTTCGCCGAAAATATTTGAGCAGAAAATTTTTGGTTCGCGCAGAAAAAAAGCATGTAAAAAGCTCATAATTTTGAGCTATTGACCGACTCATTCTGAGTACCCTGGCCGCCCAGCTTGACGGAGCTCCAAAAAATGTCCTTATACCAGAAGTTTTTAATTTTTAATTCCAGTTCCCATATTTGTTTTTTGTTTCTCTTTTTCTATTGAATTCTTGTATTTTGGCACTTACGTTACTTTTCTATACAGCTAACGATATTTATTCGATCTATTCTCAATTATCCTCTCCTCAATTTAACATAGTATCGTCAGTGACCGAGTCAGGGAACTCTTAAGGATAATCGGGCGAGCCCGGAGGGTTAGAAAAAAAGTAGCCATTTTTCTCTTTTATTTTTTACGTATTCTTTAAATGATGGAAAAGGCGTGTGCAAAGTTTCAGACTGCTCGGGAACATGGTTAATTTATTATGATTTTTTGAAAAAGTGGTCATTTAACCCGTGATCTTATGGAAATAAAAAAAAAACTGCAAAACCCAAAGAAAAAAAGCAGCCAAAGTCATGAAACTTTAGACACATTTAGAACATGTGATCAATGATTTTTTGAGTGAAAAAGATTGTCGCCTAGGAGCATTGTTTATTAATAATAGCGAAAAAAGTACTGAAAAATGAAATTTCTGTGCACGCACGTCTCAAGTACCGATCGGGTGGGGGTAGCGCGGTCAATTTAAACGTCTCTTGAGAAAGAGCGATGAAACGTTGTGATTGGAGCTCCCTCGAACCAGTGGTACCAGCTCCTGGTGAAAAAAAAAACACTACCAACGATGTCGCCACTTTTTTGCATGGATTAATATTTTTTCATTTATAAAAAAAAAACAATCTGAAAACCATTCAATGCGTGGAACAGATGCAAATAAATTTGATTAGCTCCAAAAAAAAATTTTAACCGGAGATACTCCCTAATATTGCCTGAATTTTGAATCCGAATGGGAAAAAATTTTTGTTCAGCGATTGGGTTTCTGCAGGAAAACAATAGAAATCCCTCCGCCTCACCTCCTACATTTCCTCCTCGCCCGATTATCTTTAAGAAACGGGACCCTGTTATGGAAAAGTATTATTTCCAATGACTTAGAAGTATTTTTGAGTGGATGTTCTTGGCTTCAAAGAAAGTATCAGTTTGTAGTTTCTATTCAACTTTGTTTATCACAATAAATATATAGGATCGCATGGATTTTCGGCTAAATGTAAAGCGGATTCCATAACCGGGTCACTGAAAGTATAAGATCCTTTTCTTACCTTTCAAATGTGAGGAAAAAAAATTCCACTTACCGTAGCAAGAACATGAATGAGAGGGGGGAGAATTCCAGCATTAATAACATGCTGGATCTGCTCATGATTCCCAGCAGTGATATTGCTGATGGTCCAGGCAGCCTCCTTGACGATATTCACCCTCTTATGCTCCAATAATCGCTTCAAATTGGGCAGTCCTCCAGCATTGATAATGGCATCGGTCTGGGTATCATTACCAGTGACAATATTCCCCACAGCCCTCAATGCAGGTGACAAAACTGTAGCTTCGGGGGATGCAAGAAGTGCGACAAGCTTAGGGACAACTCCAGAGTCAACCACGGCTTGAATTTTGTAGTTCTCACCATCAGTCAGATAGGATAGAGCCCAACAGGCATCCGCCAGAATGTCAGGGTCATCACCAGTAAGCAGACGATTGAGAACAGGCAGGGCCAACTTGACAATCTCAAATGATGGTGGTGGATTTTTATTTCTGCATAAATTAGAGATTGTCCAGACGATGTTCCTTGTGAAGGATACTGAGGTGTCGGTCTTTATGAGATTCAACAGTAATGGCATAGACTGTTCCTCCAATACCTGATCACGAGCTTCAGGACCATCTCCAGCAATATTCCCAAGAGCCCAGACTGCCTGCTCCGCTACATTTTTTGCTGGTGATTTCATTAACTCCACAAGCTTGGGAATAGCTCCATTGCTAGCAACAATCATTGTCTGCTCTGATGTACCCGAGGCCACGTTGGTCAACGCCCAAGAAGCCTCGAACTGAAGTGCTGGATTGTGGTGATAGGAGAGGAATTCGATGCATCGTGGAACAATTCCTTTAGAGATCATTATGTCAATGGGTGGGTGCTTCTCACGTGACAGCATTTTTCTGCAGGCTTGTGTCGCTTGCAGCTGTAGTACTTCATCGAGTCCATTCATTCCCGCGACTATCTCGTCGATGGACATGCCTATGGGAGACTGGACATGCTCGTCTGGTGATTTTAAGGGCTCAGGCTCGATTGTCAAGTTGCGACGTTTTAGGAGCTGATCATCACGACGTGCTTTACGAAGTTCTACTGATACCTCATTGCGTCTCCTGCGAGCATCCTGGTGATGGAGAAAAATTATTGAAGGGGATTCAATAAAATGATTTTTGTGCAATACCAGCCTGAGAAGTTCATTTTTCGGAATGGTTTAGTGGCCGTAAAGTGTTTGTTTTCCGCAAAAACTGTATAAAGTTCAGAGGTCGCGCGATGTATAATCACGTAAATGTCACTCTTAGTTTGAGAGGCAATTCTATCCAATCGTGAATAAAAAAGTGGGACTATTGGCTGATCATTCATGCCTACTTCTTCCAAATATCAATATGAATCAAGAGTTGTTCCTGAACATTCTGCGCGAACAAATTTCTATCGAGGTTTATATCTCCTCTGTGAAATTCCATAATGACAAACGAAACAATCCTGAAGGTAAAACGGGAGGAAAAATGAGCAAAATAATCCGAATGTTCAAAAGTTCTCAACTGTCAAACGGGAAAATGGGCAGAATAATAAGAAGGGTCAAACAGCAGAAACGGGCGGAGTAGTTTCTCGAGGGTGAAACGCTCTCAAAGGTTAAACGAAATAATCAGAAGAACAGAATGATCCTAAGGATCAAGCGATCTTTGCGCTTTATCCTCATTGACACTTAAGATCACAATGCTCGTCAAATTATATCGCCTTGAGGGATTCTAAGGAAAAAAGCTGCTGAAGTATTTTTCACAGTCAAAACGAAGGGTGTCGTGGCATTTTCTCCTTGAAACCATAATTACCAAGATAATTGTGAAGTATTTCAACGCCGAAACAACATTTTCGCGACAGAATGACATTTTGTGCTTATCTACAGAAATCCTAATTCGCACATTCCAATTACGTAATGTACATATTGAATTCTGCTAAATTGTTGGATATCATTCCAAGTACACATTGTACAACTGAAACATATGATTGTTTAATTTATCGTAGGCAACTAGACATCTATAATTCAAGTATAATTGAAATGGTGTAATTTTTAAAAAATGTAAAATCTATAAAACTTGGGCCAAAATTAATGGTCTTTTCTTTCAATTCCACATGTTCAAATTACGCCTGTCAAATTGCACCCAATTTTGAATTCTACAATGCGGAATTCAAATTGCACAATGCATAATTTGATTGGAATATTTTTATTTTGTAGAACTCGATTTGTATATAGTTCAACTAGAATGCGGGGAGTGCAGCTTCTGTAGACAATGTCTTACGAAAGTTTATCCAAAACTGCGAGCACTCAAAAGCTTTTTTGCGAATTATAGAGAAAGTTATCTTTTTGGTATTCAAAGAAATGTTCATCCCTTAACCCGCTGGACATATCATTCGGACATAAAAGAGACACTATGCATCGGATGTAGGCGCTAGCATATGAGTTATATAAGGCTCAAAGTGTCAAATATCTGCATTATTTCGCTGAATACCGAAGGTTTTTCCTTGGCAAGTGGATTCAGTATAATTTTTGCATTGCTCCCTATTTCTATTTCGATTTCTGAAGTCTGACAGTAGATGAATTATCAATTCGAAGATGAAATCCATGAGAGCCTGGGTATAACAAAAAATTGTTTATTTAATTTCATCAGATACATTGGATTCATATATTCCTCCATCAATTTAAAAAATGGCACAATTTTCCTTGAACGTGAAAAAAAATCATTTTTGGAAAATGGGTAAATATCCTCAATGTAAAACATCAAATATGTCTAACAATAAAGGGACTTGATTATGCGTAATAGGTCATTCTGTAGAGAAAATGTGGTGCCGCTAACTCATAAGAAATGAGACAAAAAGGAATGAACCCATGGATTTGTTATGAAGCAAAATCAATTGAATGTATAAAAAAAGGAAATAAATGATTCAATTCAACTGAACATTCGATGACATTGGAATGACATTGAAATATACCTCAGACTTGAAATTATTCTTGAACTTAGCCAAACGACTGTTGTGGTTAGCCTCGGGAGCCGGCATGATGGCAACAATGACCTGAAACAGAAATAAAACGTACGAAATAAATACAAACTCCCAATATCCAGACAAAACTCAATAGTATTTGGTATTTGGTAAGCATCAACATGATTAAATAAATTCTCTCGAAATTATCGAAAATCACTGAATATCCAATTATAAAATACAAATAAATAAAAAAAAACATATATATGAACAACCACTGTCTCTCAGGAATGTGAAATTTCAGTATGTTACTAATATAAATCGCTTGTAACAGGAATTATTTAATTCGTATGGCATTGCACCTTTGAAATCGTTTTGATATTGTAACAAATGAAAGAATAAAATAATTAAAACCAAATTTACGGCTTACCGAATCAATGAGCAATGAAAGATCGAAAAAAAGTAGGGTCCTTTGTCTTTCCTCAACTGCCGAAGCCCTTGAAAATTTTAACGGTTAGACTCACAATTTTTTTTTTGCGGTTTGGAAGGTCACCTCATTCATTCGTTCATGGTGAATACTTCGAAGAGTGAGTTTGAAGTGATTATGAATTGAAACTCACCTTGTAATCACGAATAAATATGAAATAATTCGATGAAATAATAATCGCGACCAGCGCGACAGAATTGCGGCAATGTATATATATAGCGGGTAGTGGCCGACCGTCTTCAAATGTGAAATGCACAGCAATTTCTTATTATGTGCAATTTGTGTGGGCTGCGTGTGTGTGGGGGCCTCTACAGTCGTACCCAAAGAGGATTGACTAAAGTAGAGGTTCAGACAGAGATAATAGGGGAGATTGCTCAGGCTTATGGGAACTATTCGATCAGAGATTATAGGGGAGATGAACAGGGCCAATGTAAAGTGTTCAACAACAAAAATCGTAGCGGTGGCGCATGGACTACGATGGAGCGTACGGAACTGTTGGTATGATAGGGCCCGAGCATAAATTTGTCGATAACCGGAAAGGGGTTCTCAATACGGTAGCTCCTCGCATTTTGTAATAATTGTCAGGAATGTAAAATCGAACATATTATAATCAATAGTATAATGAATGCACAATCTAATGATCTAAAAGTCTTTTCCTTTTTCTCGACATATTTATCATTGACACGTAGGTCAAAAAATTCATAGAAAATCCCAGCGCTGTCGCTGG
>NW_021681225.1:4905-5709 GCF_001412515.2 Diachasma alloeum | reverse complement strand
ATCGAGAATAATATTCTCAATAAATGACAGTGGTTTCATTCCCTTAGTCTCTATTAGGAGAGGAGGAATGAATTTTCAAAACGCGCAGTAACTCCGAACAAGTTCATCCCATTCAAAAATTAGTTTCTCCCCTCCCTAATTGAGATGAAGGAATTAAATCAAAGCGTATAGATTGACAATTGCATTTTTAATAAATGACATCGGTTTCATCTCTTAATCTCAGTTAGAAACGGAGGAATGAATTTTCAAAAGCACGGAGAAACCCCGAACGGCTTTCCGACGTCGAGTGAGCCCGGAGGGGCTCTCCCGATTGGAAAATTCATTTCTCCCACCCTAATTAAGATGAAGGAATGAAACCGATGTCGATCGATAGAAAATTAAATACGCAATAAATGACAGCGGTTTCATTACTTAATCTCAAGTAGGAGCGGAGGAATGAATTTTCAAATGCGCGGAGAAACCCCGAACGGCTCTCCGGCGTCGAGTGAGTCCGGAGTAGTCCAATGAACGAAGGTCTAACATACGAATGTTTGCTAATCAGGTTCCATTTTTGAAACAATTTGTGATTTGTGCGTATGAAACTAATAGCGGATATTTAAGGTTGCCCCAGTTTGGGTGGGGGTTGAAAAACCCAAAAAACTACCCCTGAAAAGCGTTTTTTCGAAATTACTCGTGAATAACGCGCTGTTCGTCCAAAAATATGATATACAAAGTTGTAGAGCTCAAAATTCTACACTAAAAATGTTTGGGGCACTTTACCCCTATTCCCAACCGTTCATCCCCCAGAGCCGCGTGAAGATCAGA
>NW_021681225.1:0-165 GCF_001412515.2 Diachasma alloeum | reverse complement strand
CTTTCCTGGTACCTCTATGTACCCTTCTTCTGACTTTCACCACGGTCTTTCGCAAGCAGCTTGACAGTAGCTTTTTGAATCCCGCAGTGCAGTCTGACGTTGCAGGCTTTCAGAATAGAGAGTGATCGGTCGTCTATTAGCGCAACGAAGTGGGCACTTTTCGCG
>NW_021681224.1:128787-131125 GCF_001412515.2 Diachasma alloeum | reverse complement strand
TGTTCAACCAACTGGGAAAGGTCCTGAGATTCCATCATATAACGACATCTGGACACAGACCTCCNTTCTCCAAGCATTGCACTGGTGTACCACTTAAGGACATCAAGGCTCACACCATCGCTTATGCACTAGCAACCAAGTATGTAGCCCTGTACGGATGCCCCAAAATAATCCTCTCAGATAAAGGTACCAGCTTCCTCAGTAAACTGTTCAACCAACTGGGAAAGGTCCTGAGATTCCATCATATAACGACATCTGGACACAGACCTCCGTCAAATGGAGCCCTTGAAAGAAGTCATCACGTACTAGCCGAATATCTGAAGACCTTTACCGACGAATTCACCGACTGGGATGAGCTACTCCCCTTCGGCATGCTATCATACAACACAACGGTGTATAACTCAACAAATTTCACACCATTTGAAGTCCTGTATGGCAAAAGGGCAGTTCTCCCCTCCAACGTTACCGACGAAGATGAGCCAATACATACCTACAACGATTACATGGTAGACCTAATTAACAAATTGCAGAAAATTCACCAACTCGCCTTCGACCACCTAGAAAAGGCCAAACTACATTCCAAGGGCCTTTACGACCGAAATGCTAGACCAATAGATCTGAAAATAGGGCAATTCGTCTACGTCGAGAAGGAGCCCACGATCGGAAAATTGGATCGGGCCTACACCGGACCCTACGAAATTATTTATATAACCGAAAAAGGAAACGTGTACTTAGAAAGCGAAGACGGACACTACTTCATGAAACACCCAAACAAACTGAAACCCTGCGCAGAGTGAGTCAATATCATTAAATTTAGTGATCCACCCTTCACGGCACAGGCCACCCTAATTGAAATTCGACCTCGGGAATCGATGGCCCGTTCAATTACAAATATCAAAATTCCTAGACTTTATTTTGCGATAAAGTCAATATTTTGCAAGTTATGACCACTTTTATGTTTTGGGACCCTTGCCCGTATCTGAGCGTATACGATTGAAAATGAAACCATTCCAGGGACATGAGTACAGACGGGTCAGGACGCACACTAGTTTACGTCGATGGCTCCTGCTCCTTTAACGGCTCAACCGATGCCAAAGCAGGAATCGGAGTGTGGTTCGCAGACAACCACCTCCTCAACACCTACAAAACTCTCCAAGGTACACGGGCCACCAACATCAGCGCCGAAACAGCGGCCGCCATCGAAGCATGCCAAATATGTATTCGCCATGACATTTCGAGAATACGAATAATCACCGATTCCAAATACCTCATCAGCTGCATGACTGAACACATAAAGAAATGGAAAACAAATGGCTGGCTAAATGCTAAGTCCAAGCCCGTTGTCAATCAGACACTTCTGAAACAGCTCGCCGAACTCACCCGGAAAATCGACGTCCAATTCGAANCACCCGGAAAATCGACGTCCAATTCAAATATACCCCAGGACACCAGGGAATATACGAGAACGAAAAAGCGGATGAACTAGCAAAAATAGGATCAGAAATAATACCCACCTAACCTAACTAGATCTAAGCCGAAACGTCTCATTACAAAAAAAAAAAACCCAAATTAAGCACAACAAACCCAAGCAAAAATTCTCCAACTTACAGAACACAATACCATGAGAGCTATCCTCATCATATGGACCACCGTTTGGGTAATTCAGGCCGAAACAGATTTAACACACGATCAAATCTATCAACACGAATCTATAGACCACAACCCCGAACTCTACTATGAGAAAATCGAGNGACCACCGTTTGGGTAATTCAGGCCGAAACAGATTTAACACTCGATCAAATCTATCAAGACGAATCTATAGACCACAACCCCGGACTCTACTATGAGAAAATCGACCAAATAAGAACAATCAACAGAAAATGGCGACTGATGCTCACCGTGGACATGCACAACCTCCTAGGACAACCACTGCCCGGGATACAAACCATAGAAAAACATCAAACTGAATGCTATAAACACCAGGGAAAGCAAACCTGCGATAGAGTACTAGGCATACCCATCATGGAAGAGTACAAGACGACACTCCAAACAATACAGAAACATCTGGAAAGAATCTGGAAAAGTCCAAACAGAACCTCAAAAGACGTTATAGCAGATCCCCTTTACTAGGATTCGTGGGCACCATATCGAGATCCCTCTTCGGCACCATGGACTACAATGACCAAGAACACATCACCAAAGAAATTGATCGACTCTATCAAGACCAACAACAAATCACCCACCTAATCGGAAATTCAACTCACATCATCCAAGCTGAAATAAATGCCATAAAAAAAGAACACGAATTGAATTATGAGAAAATTAGAAAGGCCACAGA
>NW_021681224.1:115082-126562 GCF_001412515.2 Diachasma alloeum | reverse complement strand
TATATATATATATATATATATATATATATATATATATATATATATATATATATATATATGTATATATATATATATGTATATATATATATGTTATACCACACCGAAGGCTACGGCGCGCGGAGCGCGCCTCATACGCTAGTTAGAAAAAAATACAAATGGNATATATATATATACATACCACTTACCGTGGTCAGTTGATAAGAAGGCCCCAAGAAGGCGAGAAAGTCTAGGAGCACCTCCAAGAACCCACCCACTGGGATCTCTCCCCCACAAACCTCAGACGCCACCGCCAGCAGTGTCTGCAACCGATCCCCTTCTAACAACTCCCTCACCTCTACCCTCCTTTCCACCCACCACAAAAAGCTCTGGAGGAGATCCCCCTCCAGCTCGACCTCCCCGAAAACAATAGCGAAGGGACGAATCCGTGCACCCCCAGGAAGGTCGGGGATCTCCTCCACCTCCCTCTCGCCATCAACCTCCAAAACCTCCCGAAAAGCACCTGGAGCCAAGATTTTAAGAGTATAAAACTTTGCGTCGTCCTATAATTATAACATTCAATAATTTTAGCTTTGATTTTGATGTGACATTTAAAACATTTCCATTCGACGCTAAAATCCTTCTCTGGACATAACATCTCACTGATAAAAAAAATTTCTTGCTAGTCGGTTTCGGATTATTATATCTTCTGATTTATCCATTTTTTGATGAGAGATAAGAATAATCGATAATCGTGAGATTATCTTCAGTTTTGAGAATCATGCATCGAGAAAATGTTTCTTTTTTATAACACTTTGATTAAAACTTCCTTTTGAAATTTTTCCCAGAAAGCCTCATTCAATATAATAGGAGATTTGAACGATTGCGACATGACATGCGACATGGCTGTTCATTTTCTTTGAGAAATCCACATCCTCATTGCCTGGTACCGTAACCACCTTAAAGAATTTGACCCGAAATATTCAAAGTTCCTGATGATAATGATTAAGAAAAAGATGAAAAATTACATAACAGTAGTAATAATATCTTCATTTCATATCAAAAACTTTTCTCTTCCGTACTTTCCGTTTATATCTTTTTAGGACTACATGGGTTATAAGCCCGGAAGTGAATTTTCCACACTAATTCTGAAATTCTTATATAAATTTAAAAAAAACATGATGCTGTCTATATTATCTTGATTTTTGGATAAAATACGATAAGGAAATTCCTGTTTACATATCATCGGGTGAAATTGGAAATTGGGAGAGAGGGACAGAGAGAGAGAGAGAGAGAGAGAGNGAGAGAGAGAGAGAGAGAGAGAGTAAAAATTTATAAACCGTTACCTTTTTTTCGCGATAAAAATCCATACGGAGAATTAGAGCTACCTGCTACCTTAACTCTACTTCAGAGCTACCTTAAGTTCGGAGAACTACTTGCATTGGTTACCAATCGCGTGAATCGATTCCCTACATTTTTAGAATAATATTCATTAAATAACTTCATTAAATAAACCAGATATTTTCCAGATATTTCTTTTCGAGCCAGTTTTGTTGAGTTAGAGTTTAGTAATTTTGAGATTTTCCTAGGGGAGGGTGGGGCAAAGTGGAACGGTCGGGCAAAGTGGAACGGCGGGGCAAAGTGGAACGGCGGGGCAAAGTGGAACGTGGGGCAAAGTGTGTAACGAGATTTTCTCGTCACGGGTGGAAATCCCCTTAAAAAGATAAGTGAACTCTCAAAATTGTTGAAGAGAGATAAGTAGTGACACCTAGAAGTGGCTGAAGAAAGCCGGGACTAGGTGAGATAAACCACAAACCAATGAAAGACCTAAGGCATAGCGGTTATGGGTGAAACCGCGACCCCTGGAGGTCTGGAGGGCGTTACTTAGACTATCGCCGTATTAGAATTCGCCCAGCATGTGCTAGGGGAAATGGGGCCGACGTACAGGCCGTCCAACTGGGCGATTCTATAGGCTATGTCGGAGTAGGCTAGGGACCAACGGCCAGGTGAAAGGACTGGTACCTCCGTGATCCCGTCGGGTTGATTGGTGGGGATAGGGTAACGGAATGACCTATCGTCGCCGAGATATCCAGACTAGGAGGCAAGGCCCTAGTAAGATTCCGAGTTAGTCGCACGCGAGCGCTTGAACCGAGAGGTTGAAATAATCTCTCGGTGTGCTGGAAGTGGTGGATGGCTGAAGAAGCCATGGTAAGGAGTTTACTCAGCGTAGCCTGGTGCATAACTGTGGCGGCGAATATAGGGGGATGCCCCTGCATCCCCCGCGCGTAAATCTGAGTTATTTCGGAATGCGAGGTGACGACTTCGTCGTGTTCGGCGTCATCCAGTCTCGGCGGAACGATTCGAGGCGTATGGGCCCGTGGGCCGGGAGTCGAGAAATCCTCCTGTCGGTCCGACCATACGCCAACGGTCTGGTACTACCCGGAGGCAGGGACGCGCGATGACCAAAGCGGTAACTGGTGGTAGAGAGAGTGGGTAGTCGTAGCGTGGGTAACGTAGTTCTACCCTGGGCAGATCAGTCTCTCCGCGTCCCAGGCTCTGAGGAGTCCCGGCTGAATCGCAGGTAGCTCGGAAACTCTCCCGAGTAGAAATACTTGGAGAGAGGAAGCATGCCGGAGGAGTCGAGAGACCCTCCGGAGGAAAGATGAATCCCATTCAGTAGGGAACTTGTGCCGCGAGGCATAATCCACGGCTTGCAAAGGCCGTGGAATGTGACGGTAATACTCCTGGTGGACCTCGCCCACTCTACCGTATCACGCTGATGTTAGCTGGGCAACCCATTGTCCAGCCAAAAAGTCCTCTGAGTGGACGAGTTTGCCTCAGAGGCCGGTTTTCGTCGAACCTCCCGTGAAGGTTCGGCTGGCGCCCGACTATTGAGCGATAGAGACGGCTAAAAAGTAGTTTGGATTTTTCCTGGGTGAACAACCCGAGAAAATATCCTTACAAGTGGAACAGTAGAAAAAACGAATGTAGAGCGAAATTCAGAAAACCTTTTTTTTTCTCACATGATATCAGCTCAAAAATGATATTTCAGTGTTTTCAGTGACATCAGTCTATTCTGTAGCTTTTTATCTCGTCATCTAAGGGAGAAAGAAGAATTTCGATGAATACATTTTTTATAGAGAATTTCAAGGGCTATAAAAAAGGGTATTATGAAAATTCCGCTATCTGCGNAAGAATGACAATTCGGGGATAAGTCAGAGACATCAACTGCCAGCTGTCCACTCGGCAGTTTTAGGTGAATATCTTGTAATCTTAAGGAGAAATTCGATAGGAATTTTTTTTGTAGAAAATTTCAAAGGCTGAGAAACAGGGCATCATACAAATTCCGCTTTCCATTGGATTTCAAGATATTTGGCAGGAACTGCTTGACAACTTACTCGGAATTTGATGTTGCATTATTTCATAATTTTCCTTTTCTTCTTGACTTGTGGTGGAGCATCAATTTATCATTTCGTTTTTGATATCTGAATGTCTCCGAATCTACAGGAAAACACGAGAGTGAATCTTATTGGGATTGCCAAGGGCAAGTACTTCACTTGAAAAATGACAGGTTGAGGTTAGGTTTCACTTTCCAGCCATTCAAATTCGAAGCTAGTTCGTCTCCAGCACAATTTCGATGTTGCGAGTAGAAATCATAATTAACATTATATTTGCGATGATAATTCCCCTCTCTGAACATTATTGATATTTCTTTATTCATCGATGTACGGCGATACGGGGCATTGTTGTCCAACAGAAATGCAGCAGCGCCCGCGTGCGCCAGTGCACAAGCGGAGGGCAAGGGAAATAATTTGAAGAAATGGGGGAAGTAAAGATCGGAAAATTATCGAGAAGAAAGAGTTTTAGTAGACTCATCAGAATCAGTCTGTATCCGACATTTTTGGATGATGGGTGAGTGTTGTTTTGGGATCCGACAGGTAAGTAAAACTGAGAATGTTTAAAACTGAAGTAATTCAATTTTTGTTGTCATAACTCTGAGTCGATTTTCGATTGAACGTAATATTTCTTCTTTAGTGAAGAAGATGGTTCGTAATAGAGACCGGAAGACAACCCATCAAACGTGGGACAGAGCTGCAATGAAAGCAGCAATTCTGGCCATTTTAGCGAACAAAAGTTATAGAAAAACATCTCATCGCTATGGAATTCCACAAGCAACATTGTGCAGACGAGTTCAGAAGTATAAAGCTTCTAAGTCGATGAAAAGTGCTACAAAGAAAGGTATGATATTTCCATGATTTCACATATTAATTTTTGGCTTCCCCCAAGGCGTCCACATGTTAAACCCAAATCCTCCATTTTTTTTCATAGCGAGCGGACATAGTGATGGGGGGAGGGGGTGTGTGGGGTGGAAGGATAGACTTTGACTTCCTCCACACTTTAATGACTCAGTCAATGGGTAATGGGATCAAATGATCCTTTGTTTCTATGTTGTATACACTTTCCTCCTATAATGAGTCCAGGCTTAACGACCAAACATGATTTTCGATAGAAAATATATAATAGAAACTGTCATTAGTAATATCACGAGACCTAAAAAATTATCGGATGTTTCTCGATTGTTTCATTGGGCAGCAACGAGAGGGAGAAGTTTTGCAGATCAAAATCCCGAGCGCTTCAGCGCGAGGGATTTTTGTGCAAAACTTATCCCAATCTTTACTGTACAGGGAAACAAGAGGGAAATATCCGATTCATTTTTTAGGTCGAGTGGTATTCGGAGGATTATTTTTTTCATTCGGATTTGGCCAAACTCTTAATTTTATTATCAGAATATTTGACAGTTATCTGGTTATGAGAACAACTGAGAAGCTCCACTAGCATTTGTTCAAAATTGGCAAAAATTGTCAGCAGATTTTTTGTNTAATTTTATTATCAGAATATTTGACAGTTATCTGGTTATGAGAACAACTGAGAAGCTCCACTAGCATTTGTTCAAAATTGTCAAAAATTGTCAGCAGAATTTTTGACAATTTTTGAGCAATGCTGCGCTCGGATTGGCGAGAATCCGGATGAAAAAAATAATCATAGAAAAAAATCAGAAAAGCAAATTTAAAAAACTCGAGTGGGTGGATTTCTATAGAAAATAGGGGAGGATAGGGCAAAATGGCCCACCATCCTGTACAGCCTAGTTATGACTGATGTTTTCATGCGAAATACTTGCATTTGATATAAAATGTTTTCCCAATATTCTTTCAANAGCTCCACTAGCATTTGTTCAAAATTGTCAAAAATTGTCAGCAGAATTTTTGACAATTTTTGAGCAATGCTGCGCTCGGATTGGCGAGAATCCGGATGAAAAAAATAATCATAGAAAAAAATCAGAAAAGCAAATTTAAAAAACTCGAGTGGGTGGATTTCTATAGAAAATAGCGGAGAATAGGGCAAAATGGCCCACCATCCTGTACAGCCTAGTTATGACTGATGTTTTCATGCGAAATACTTGCATTTGATATAAAATATTTCCCCAATATGATTTCAATCGATAATTCAATGTTTTCATCCAAAAAACAGAACAGTGGGAAAAATGGCCCACTTTTTATCATGAAAAAAAAAATTACACACTTATTTTACATTCAATTCCTTCAAATTTCCTATACTATCTCCAATCCGTAACTAATGGCTTCTCGTATTTAATTCACATAAATCCCCAATAACTCTACGAACTCGGCTCCAGAAGGATTGAAAGAAACAAAATACCGATCCCATTTAGACTATTCCTCATTCCTCACTCAGAGACGATCAGCGAGTCCAGAAAACCCTAGACTAGATCTGGATCCAAACTCCATCAATCCCACCGACTCCTATATCTCAAATTTCCAGTGTAAAATCAATTATTTCGTGTTGTTTGAAATGAAATCCGAGTCATCAACCTATCTGCATGAGAATTACGGAACTAAAGCAAAAACTGGGGCCCGAACAATTTGAGAAACTCCTACGAATCGTATGCTCCAAATACCCCGTGGAATTCAAGGCGACTAGGATGAATCCTCTAAAATAAAGAATTTGGTTGTTATTTGATGTTCTTTTTTTCTATTTTCGAACAAATTTGCAATTGGGCCATTTTGCTCTCTCCTCTCAAAATTCATCTCGACGCTGCGAAATATTATGTGAAACATTCAAAAAGTAGGAATTTTGGAGTTATTTAACATTTCGTTCCATATTCTTTATTTTTGCGTTTTTCAAAAAAAAAAATGAGGTGGGCCATTTTGCCCACACTGGGCCATTTTGCCCTACCCTCCCCTACAATATAGTTTCAAAAAATTCTCCATTTAAAAAAATATTTTCCATTGATCATTTCCATTGAAGAATGAAACGCGCAGATAAGCCAAAAATTTTCAATGCCATCGGCCAAAAACAAACAGAAAGTGCAATAGGAATCTAATAGTTTTTCTTTATTCAAAGAAAAGTCTAAAAGACCCCTTTCATCTCGAATTTCCCTACTCCAAGTAACGAGTATGGACGCATCCCCGCATNATTTCCCTACTCCAAGTTACGAGTATGGACGCATCCCCGCATTTTTTGCTTTGTTTATCATTTTCCTATTCCCACATTTGTTATTGATTCTCCTAATATTAATGTCTCGTGGTTTTCCTTCTCAGGATTGGGACGCTTCAGGCCCTTTTTCTCTAAAGCACAGGAGAAGGAATTGACGAGTTACCTGTTGTTCATGCAGAGCAGACTTTATGGGCTCACGGCGATTGAGATGAGGTCACTGGCCTTTGAATTGGCAGAGAAAAATAAAATTGAACATCGTTTCAACCGTCGTAAAAAGCGTGCAGGTCCAGACTGGCTCTAGGGATTTGTAAAAAGGGGTCGATTGCTGTCACTTCGCAAACCACAAGCAACATCTGCTGACCGTGCACATCGCTTCACGCGAGAGGCTGCGGACGAATTTTTTGAATTGTACCTAGAGATCTTCGACGAATACAATCTGTCTGCCGACGGAGTGTGGAACGTCGACGAAGTCGGTATGATGACCGTACCGAAATCACTTCCAAAGATCCTCGCCAGGAAGGGCCANTGCACATCGCTTCACGCGAGAGGCTGTGGACGAATTTTTTGAATTGTACCTAGAGATTTTCGATGAATACAATCTGTCTGCCGACAGAGTTTGGAACGTCGACGAAGTCGGTATGATGACCGTACCGAAATCACTTCCAAAGATCCTCGCCAGGAAGGGCCAAAAGCAAGTGGGCACTTTTGCTTCAGCAGAGAGGGGACAACTTATTACAATGGAGATGTGTGTATCAGCTTCAGGAGATCAGATGCCTCCCATGTTCATTTACCCTGGCAGTGCACCGATTCTAGAGGCACACGCAGTGGGTGCTCCTGAGAACAGTACTTTTGTCCGAACATCAAAAGGCTGGATCGCCAAAGAGACATTTTTTATCTAGTTTAAAAAATTTGTCACATACACGAGAGCATCGAAGGAGCTNGTACCGAAATCACTTCAAAAGATCCTCGCCAGGAAGGGCCAAAAGTAAGTGGGCACTTTTGCTTCAGCAGAGAGGGGACAACTTATTACAGTGGAGATGTGTGTATCAGCTTCAGGAGATCAGATGCCTCCCATGTTCATTTACCCTGGCAGTGCACCGATTCCAGAGGCATACGCAGTGGGTGCTCCTGAGAACAGTACTTTTGTCCGAACATCAAAAGGCTGGATCGACAAAGAGACATTTTTTATCTGGTTTAAAAAATTTGTCGCATACACGAGAGCATCGAAGGAGCGTCCAGTGGCTATGATATGTGATGGTCACCCATCACATAAGTATAATCTGGAGCTACTGCAATATGCAACGGATCACGAGGTTATCATCATCTGCCTGTCTCCCCACTGCACACATAGGATGCAGCCACTGGATGTGACGTGTATGCGTTCATTGCAGATGGCTTTTGGGAATGCAGCGACTGCGTGGCTCCGAGCGAATGCCCCGCGCAAAATAACCCATGAACAAGTTGCTGGACTGTTTGGGGAGGCCCTGGAACATGCATCTATATCTCGAAATGCGATCAGTGGTTTCAGGAGGATCGGATTATTTCCAGTGAATTCGGACGTCTTCACTGATGAGGATTTTGTTGGAACGAATGGCTCCAGAGTTAGGACAGCTGATTCTTCTTCAGACGAGGAAGGTCATCAGTTGCCCCAGGTCAATGATGGAGAGATTCTCGAGAGAGACGACGGAATGCTTGTGCCTGACTCGGATTTCCCCGTGCCAGGCCCTTCCTATTGGAATAATCCAATTTATTGGGATAGTTCGGAGCCCTTCTCCGTCGATCGTTCCAGATCTCACTCTCCTTCGTCCCCAGATGAGTTCGACTGGCCAGCCAGATCTCAATCCCACCAGCGAAGAGACCAAAGTCCCTCATCTCAATCCCCAGTCATTTCAAAATCTCGACGTCGAAGAGTTCACCAGCTATCATCATCTGATGAGAACAATGAAGAGCCTGAAGAGTTTGAGTTTCCGGAATTCACCGAATATATCCATGAACTCGACGATCTAATTATTGAAGAACGATTGTCCCAACCACTGTCCCAAATGTCGGTAGAGAATGAATTATCTCCAACGCCTGATCGACATGCATCGGAAGTTGATGGAGAGGTTACCGAGCAGTTTAAAACGAGAGGAGGGGATACATCGTTGGAAGACACTGGGTCGCCCTTGATTGGAGATTCTCGAATCATTCCGGATGAATATTATGACGACGGAACTGATCAAGTATCCGATTCTGATCTACTCATCCCAACATCCAGAGGGAGAAAACGAAGCACTGTGAGTATGATATCCAACGAACCTGTCCATAAGAAATTGAAGATTTTATCTGTTGCTCAAGGGCAAGTGAGAACTCGAGAGTCAATGCTGAAGAACCAAAGCTCGGGAGTCATCGAGCAAGACAAAGCATCGACATCTGGAGGAAAGCCTGACANAGCATCGACATCTGGAGGAAAGCCTGACGACTTGACTGTTGGAGAGAATTCGAGTGATGAAGACGTGCCATTAGCACAGAGATTGAATTTTTTTGAATCTAGGAAGAAGATCGCAGAGAAGGAGGATCCTACACCCCAAACGGTAACGGAAGTACCTGACACATTCGACGTAACACCCGATGAGCTCCTCCCAATCAATTATGTGAAGATCGTGCCATCCCGAAGAGGTCGTAAACGAGGTCAGGCAGAAATATTGACGTCAGGGGAGTGGGTGAATGGACTGATTGACAAACATGATAAGAAGGAAAATCCCAGGCCAAAGGGTAGGCCAAGAGGCAAAAAGATTCNAACGGAAGTACCTGACACATTCGACGTAACACCCGATGAGCTCCTCCCAATCAATTATGTGAAGATCGTGCCATCCCGAAGAGGTCGTAAACGAGGTCAGGCAGAAATATTGACGTCAGGGGAGTGGGTGAATGGACTGATTGACAAACATGATAAGAAGGCAAATCCCAGGCCAAGGGGTAGGCCAAGAAGCAAAAAGATTTAAGAAAAAGAAAAGTGATATTTTGTATCATATAAATTCAATTATAGGCTAATAGGTGATTATAGATTTATAAATGATTGTGGAATAATAAATGAGACGTTCGGAATATCATAATATTGTTCTTTGAATTAGTTAAATATGTAGAACGGTCCTCTAGTTCTTGGAAACCAAAATTCCCTACCGTCCCACTTTGCCCCGTGTTCCACTTTATCCCGCGTTCCACTTTGCCCCGCGTTCCACTTTGCCCCACGTTCCATTTTGCCCCGCGTTCCACTTTGCCCCGCCGTTCCATTTTGCCCCACCGTTCCACTTTGCCCCACCCTCCCCTACGTAAATTCGGTTAAGGATCAGGATATCACCGTGGAATATTTGGCCAAAATAATGTGCTACCCAGTGTTTCCTGTAACCCTTTTTGGTTTGTCGATAGAGTGAGTACATAGGTCAAGTTGAAATGCTTGCGCTCCCTTGAGCGAGAGTGTTAGGGCTTTCAGTTGGAAGGCCGTGGAGACGATCACCCAGTCGTCGAAACGGATCGCCATTGGGGTTTTAATTTAGTTAAGTTACGTTTGCGTTTGAGTTTTCGTTGGTAAAGTCCTAATTCCTCTCCGGAGAGTGCCCTCTGTAGATAAGCTACCTTATTCCGGTCGTAGATGGAGTGAAGATCCGCTCAGCCATCTCAGTTTCACGTTGAGTTCAAGTAATTAGAGTTTTGTTCAGTTAAAATAATTAGACTCAATTATAGGAAAATTTAAATTTAAATCTTTAAATATTTCGCGCACAATTACCTCGGGAATCGATAGTTCGCGTCTCCGGCACTCGAGTCAGCACCGTACGGGGCTAGTCTTCCCCAGACTCCCCACCACTATGCAACAGGCCCGAGCGGACACACGCGATAGTCGCCATTACAGTACCCACCCAGACGACCAAGAGTGAGGTACGAGTCGATTTAGCTCCCTGAACAAGTTCTCTTTCGAGGTAATTATCGAGGCCCCGTGATCCAAATCCAGTCGAAATCAACGCTCCAGACGATGGTAAGTACTCGTGTACTTATTTAGAGGTGATTAACAGTGAATTAGTGCGTTTTTCGGTAAAGCAGTTGGACCACGAGGAATGGCGTCGCTACCTCTCGGAATGACGCCAACACCGATACTCATGGTTTGAAGGGTAGAATACCCTTCAAACAAACCCAAATGCTCCCTGGGAGTTACCTGAAATTATTTAAATGATAATTACGCTACCTGAATAAATTCAAATAGTAATAATGCTACCTACCATAACTTTTGGGCTGAATTTCATGCTTTATGCATCTCGCTACGGCGATTGATGTAACTCGCTATCTGCTTCATTGCTACCTTTTTGCTTGCTACCTTTTCTCGCTCTCTTCACGTAATTAGTCTACGCTACCTTTTTAGTTATCTTTACTTTTATGGTTGGAATCCAGAACAATAAAATTGGCTAAGCTCTCTTGCGTTCATGAATAAGCTACTTATTATCGTAGAAATCATTTGAGACCGTAAGCTACCTATTTTCATGGAGAAAACCTCCATTTCCGGGTTAGAAATGCTCCTTTCCGGTAAATCAGCCACGTGGCTGATTCAAGCTCCCTAGCTCATTTTTGCTACCTTTTCGGTGAATGAGATTCCCGATTTTAATGGGTTACAAATGGCATAAGAATTAAGTAAACCATTACAAAGGCGCTCCATAATTCGTAATTCGATTAATTACAGTCGAAAATAAGAAAAATTAGTACCTTTTCGTGAGCTCTCCTTTTTTTTTTATTTCGCGTAGTTACCTCATCCGTTCTCTCTCTCGCACGTACGCTACCTTCCTATAGTCTCTCTCTCTCGGATTCGTGTTCCCCTCGTGGACAATACCTTTGCTTTTCTCTATCAGCTTTGGATTGGGATCACTTTCTTTTTCACACGTAAAATTATTATTCGCATCTTTCGAGTCCTTTTGGAGTTTAATGGATCATTTCAGAGTATTTAAAATTATTTTGAGTCACATTCA
>NW_021681224.1:82853-115057 GCF_001412515.2 Diachasma alloeum | reverse complement strand
CATCGAAGGAGCTTCCAGTGGCTATGATATGTGATGGTCACCCATCACATAAGTATAATCTGGAGCTACTGCAATATGCAACGGATCACGAGGTTATCATCATCTGCCTGTCTCCCCACTGCACACATAGGATGCAGCCACTGGATGTGACGTGTATGCGTTCATTGCAGATGGCTTTTGGGAATGCAGCGACTGCGTGGCTCCGAGCGAATGCCCCGCGCAAAATAACCCATGAACAAGTTGCTGGACTGTTTGGGGAGGCCCTGGAACATGCATCTATATCTCGAAATGCGATCAGTGGTTTCAGGAGGACCGGATTATTTCCAGTGAATTCGGACGTCTTCACTGATGAGGATTTTGTTGGAACGAATGGCTCCAGAGTTAGGACAGCTGATTCTTCTTCAGACGAGGAAGGTCATCAGTTGCCCTAGGTCAATGATGGGGAGATTCTCGAGAGAGACGACGGAATGCTTGTGCCTGACTCGGATTTCCCCGTGCCAGGCCCTTCCTATTGGAATAATCCAATTTATTGGGATAGTTCGGAGCCCTTCTCCGTCGATCGTTCCAGATCTCACTCTCCTTCGTCCCCAGATGAGTTCGACTGGCCAGCCAGATTTCAATCCCACCAGCGAAGAGACCAAAGTCCCTCATCTCAATCCCCAGTCATTTCAAAATCTCGACGTCGAAGAGTTCACCAGCTATCATCATCTGATGAGAACAATGAAGAGCCTGAAGAGTTTGAGTTTCCGGAATTCACCGAATATATCCATGAACTCGACGATCTAATTATTGAAGAACGATTGTCCCAACCACTGTCCCAAATGTCGGTAGAGAATGAATTATCTCCAACGCCTGATCGACATGCATCAGAAGTTGATGGAGAGGTTACCGAGCAGTTTAAAACGAGAGGAGGGGATACATCGTTGGAAGACACTGGGTCGCACTTGATTGGAGATTCTCGAATCATTCCGGATGAATATTATGATGACGGAACTGATCAAGTATCCGA
Source organism: Diachasma alloeum (assembly GCF_001412515.2). Classification (NCBI taxonomy): domain Eukaryota; kingdom Metazoa; phylum Arthropoda; class Insecta; order Hymenoptera; family Braconidae; genus Diachasma; species Diachasma alloeum. The sequence continues at coordinate 114,048 of NW_021681224.1, read as the reverse complement.
TTCTGATCTACTCATCCCAACATCCAGAGGGAGAAAACGAAGCACTGTGAGTATGATATCCAACGAACCTGTCCATAAGAAATTGAAGATTTTATCTGTTGCTCAAGGGCAAGTGAGAACTCGAGAGTCAATGCTGAAGAACCAAAGCTCGGGAGTCATCGAGCAAGACAAAGCATCGACATCTGGAGGAAAGCCTGACAACTTGACTGTTGGAGAGAATTCGAGTGATGAAGACGTGCCATTAGCACAGAGGTTGAATTTTTTTGAATCTAGGAAGAAGATCGCAGAGAAGGAGGATCCTACACCCCAAACGGTAACGGAAGTACCTGACACATTCGACGTAACACCCGATGAGCTCCTCCCAATCAATTATGTGAAGATCGTGCCATCCCGAAGAGGTCGTAAACGAGGTCAGGCAGAAATATTGACGTCAGGGGAGTGGGTGAATGGACTGATTGACAAACATGATAAGAAGGAAAATCCCAGGCCAAAGGGTAGGCCAAGAGGCAAAAAGATTCAAGAAAAAGAAAAGTGATATTTTGTATCATATAAATTCAATTATAGGCTAATAGGTGATTATAGATTTATAAATGATTGTGGAATAATAAATGAGACGTTCGGAATATCATAATATTGTTCTTTGAATTAGTTAAATATGTAGAACGGTCCTCTAGTTCTTGGAAACCAAAATTCCCTACCGTCCCACTTTGCCCCGTGTTCCACTTTATCCCGCGTTCCACTTTGCCCCGCGTTCCACTTTGCCCCACGTTCCATTTTGCCCCGCGTTCCACTTTGCCCCGCCGTTCCATTTTGCCCCACCGTTCCACTTTGCCCCACCCTCCCCTACGTAAATTCGGTTAAGGATCAGGATATCACCGTGGAATATTTGGCCAAAATAATGTGCTACCCAGTGTTTCCTGTAACCCTTTTTGGTTTGTCGATAGAGTGAGTACATAGGTCAAGTTGAAATGCTTGCGCTCCCTTGAGCGAGAGTGTTAGGGCTTTCAGTTGGAAGGCCGTGGAGACGATCACCCAGTCGTCGAAACGGATCGCCATTGGGGTTTTAATTTAGTTAAGTTACGTTTGCGTTTGAGTTTTCGTTGGTAAAGTCCTAATTCCTCTCCGGAGAGTGCCCTCTGTAGATAAGCTACCTTATTCCGGTCGTAGATGGAGTGAAGATCCGCTCAGCCATCTCAGTTTCACGTTGAGTTCAAGTAATTAGAGTTTTGTTCAGTTAAAATAATTAGACTCAATTATAGGAAAATTTAAATTTAAATCTTTAAATATTTCGCGCACAATTACCTCGGGAATCGATAGTTCGCGTCTCCGGCACTCGAGTCAGCACCGTACGGGGCTAGTCTTCCCCAGACTCCCCACCACTATGCAACAGGCCCGAGCGGACACACGCGATAGTCGCCATTACAGTACCCACCCAGACGACCAAGAGTGAGGTACGAGTCGATTTAGCTCCCTGAACAAGTTCTCTTTCGAGGTAATTATCGAGGCCCCGTGATCCAAATCCAGTCGAAATCAACGCTCCAGACGATGGTAAGTACTCGTGTACTTATTTAGAGGTGATTAACAGTGAATTAGTGCGTTTTTCGGTAAAGCAGTTGGACCACGAGGAATGGCGTCGCTACCTCTCGGAATGACGCCAACACCGATACTCATGGTTTGAAGGGTAGAATACCCTTCAAACAAACCCAAATGCTCCCTGGGAGTTACCTGAAATTATTTAAATGATAATTACGCTACCTGAATAAATTCAAATAGTAATAATGCTACCTACCATAACTTTTGGGCTGAATTTCATGCTTTATGCATCTCGCTACGGCGATTGATGTAACTCGCTATCTGCTTCATTGCTACCTTTTTGCTTGCTACCTTTTCTCGCTCTCTTCACGTAATTAGTCTACGCTACCTTTTTAGTTATCTTTACTTTTATGGTTGGAATCCAGAACAATAAAATTGGCTAAGCTCTCTTGCGTTCATGAATAAGCTACTTATTATCGTAGAAATCATTTGAGACCGTAAGCTACCTATTTTCATGGAGAAAACCTCCATTTCCGGGTTAGAAATGCTCCTTTCCGGTAAATCAGCCACGTGGCTGATTCAAGCTCCCTAGCTCATTTTTGCTACCTTTTCGGTGAATGAGATTCCCGATTTTAATGGGTTACAAATGGCGTAGAGTTAGGGAAACCATTGCAAAGGCGCTCCAGAATTCGTAATTCGACTAATGACAGTCGAAAATAAGAAAAATTAGTACCTTTTCGTGAGCTCTCCTTTTTATTTCGCGTAGTTACCTCATCCGTTCTCTCTCGCACGTACGCTACCTTCTTATAGTCTCTCTCTCTCTCGGATTCGTGTTCCCCTCGTGGACAATACCTTTGCTTTTCTCTATCAGCTTTGGATTGGGATCACTTTCTTTTTCACACGTAAAATTATTATTCGCATCTTTCAAGTCTTTTGGGAGTTTAATGGATCATTTCAGAGTATTTAAAAGTATTTTGAGTCAAATTGATGTAATTTTGTGTTTGTACGAATTTACGATTTTGTATTATATCGGCAATAGCGAAACACGTCAGTACAATTATGTTCATTATTCAATATCGACCTTACCTATCCCGTTTAGAATTTAAGACATTGGTTTATTGGTTTCTCGATCGATGATTGGCTTTGTTAATTGATGTTCTCGTCCACGAATCCACCCCTCTCTCCACGACCCGCACACTGAGCAGCCGAGTAAATCCCGTACCCTCGTAATCCACATTTCTGCGTATGGTTTGCGATATGTTTCTTGTCGTTATTGGATTTTCGGGGACAATCAGTATTTAGTTTTTAAGAGAATACGGTTCCGGTTGCGGTTTGTCGATTCCGCGTTACTAAAAATCGGCTGGCGCCCTAAATACACGAAGTAAGGATTGGATGAGCTGCTGATTGTTCCCGGAGTCCAGTTTTAGCGTTAGGGTTTTTGGCGTTTCAGACTTGTCGGATTACGAAAACGAAGGTAATGAGTTGGCCGTGTTTGGATAATCGAGACTTCTGGGTTAGGGTTTATTGAGTATTTATTGAGGCCAAGGAAAAATCATTACAAACATCATATTTAGAGAAACTATTTAAAAACTCATTACCAACAAAATTTATGAAAGATCCGAAATCCTAAAAAATTAGTACAAAAATAAAGTGAACGGATATATCCATCTCAATCATGCTTTCACTTTAACAGAATTCCATTGGATTTAACATTCTGAGCTATGATTGAATTCATTGGGAGCATAATATTCAAAAATATTCCCGTAATATTTGTTTTGAAAAAAAAAATTTTTTTTCGTGATAAATTTTTTTTTTTCCAAAAACCAATATTGCCATGACTTCCATCATGGAACTCGGTCAGAAGGACATCCAAACAAATTTTTTGAGCCCTGATTCAATGGATTTAAAACATTTTTTTTTAATTATCGTGTTACAACCGATTTTGAAAAAAAAATGAAATAAAAAAAAGAATGGATGAATCAAATTTTGATTGGCGTCGATGGTAAGCGGTTAATAATACATATATTTGAGGAAAAAAAACATTCAATTCAATCTACTCATTAGCGAGTAATTAAAGAAAAACTTATTTACATACACACATACATACGGACATACATACGGACATGGTCCTAAAATCGCATTTTCGGACTTTTTGGATCATGATCTGTTACGTCATGATTTCATGGACTTACCTTTGATAAATCCCGAAATATGAGTATTGAATTCACCTATTTTAGCCTATCCGTTAAGATAATAGCTGAGAATGGTGAGTGCTTTTAGGTAATCCAGAAATAAAAAAAAAGACAGATTTTTGTTTAACATGGATTTTTTTCGACTTTTAATCCAATAAAATTTTCCTCTGATTTTACAAGTTTAGTTTAATAATTCAAATTGTTTGAGTCATTCCATTCAATATTTTTATTTTATTCATTATCGGAAGCCTTTGAATTCCTTTTCAAGTCTAAATTGGTGTTGCGTGTCAAAACGCGAAATTACTATTTTTTATGAAAAAGGTTATTTCAAGGTATTTATTCAAATTTTTCCCATTTCCATTCAAGTATTTTTTCCCAATAGTATTTCGTAGAAATTTAATTAAATTCAGTTTCCGTCGTCTAGACAAACATTGTAAACTCGTAAACTCATTCAGGAATATTTCTTAAATATCTCTTCTAGACCCTATTCAATTATTTTATTGAAATAATCCTCATCCGTCCTCAAGTTTTGTAAAGGACATTTCTCAGAAATTTAATCACTGCCAAAAATTGTCCTAATCCCTTCATTCAGCTCAAAAATTTGTATTTCTAAATTACTTTATAGTTTCGTTTCTCTAGTACCTCTCTTTGTCCAGTACTTTCCTTTTCGTTTTATTACTCTCGACCCTCAATAGTCCTCAATTTCGCCCAGACGCTGTTTATTGGGGAATAGGCCCAAAAGCGCGCCAACCTCTCCCTAAATCCCTTCCTCCTGCACCTCTGAATTTTCAATTGCACCTCTCCAATCACGATATTGTCCCTCCCATCACAGGTCATTTTGGCCAATCCCTTGCAAAATTAAGAAAACTATTCTCCTCCTCCAATTTTCCATCCCTTCCACTTCAGAATTTCCAACGTCTCCTAAAATTTTATCTTTTTCATCAGTATCGTTCAAAACCCCGCAAAGAAAACACCTCAACGGAGGTACTCTCGTGCATGTAATCGTCACAAAAATTGTTATTAAAATAAATCGAAATTAAGTGTTAGAACCGTGAGTAATTATTCAAAATCTCCAAATATCCAAGTCTCCTCACCTCTAACATCCCTCTCATTGAATTCCTCCCCTCATTCCTATAAAAAACAGCTACACAATAATTAATTTGGCGTGTAGCAAAAAATTGCAAATACTGTTCTGTGCAGGTCAGATCTCTGGAATTTACAACTCCAGAGAGTTCAAAATCGAACACAGTATTCCCGCATTACAAATCAATTGGATTAATATATAAAAAAAACCAACAAAAAAAAGGAAATATTAATAATTAAATTTTTTTTTGTGTCCTCTCATCTGTTCTCTGAGTTTAACGTCAGAATGATGAACAAATTTAATCATTGAGGACTTGACTCTAACCTTGAATGAGATTTTACAAATAAATTGAATTTGATTGATCAACAATCATTAATTATTGGAAAGTTTTTTTTTCTGAAGTTAAAGAATTTAAAGTATTAATGAGGGTGAAGAATTCCCTTTTACACGGAGTAATAAATATACAAGATTTCAATTCCTGAATGGAATGTCTCATTCAAGCACAATGATTCTAATTAATAAAACAATGGAACAAGAATTTCCTTGAATATGATAATAATAGTTATGACAGAAAGTCTATTCATTTGACAACAGTATTTGGTGTTAATTATATATTTTATAATTATTATCAGACATTGAATATAATTGAAATTAATCCGAAGAAATCGATACTAATGTCTCTAAAGACATAGTGAAAAATAAAGAATTAATTGATTCGGAAATCCACAAGAAAGAACAATGAAATAATAATGGTCAATTTGAATTAACTCACGGTAGCTGTAATTAAAATTAGGATATATATAATTTGATGAACTCGAAGATGGTCTTCAGATAATGCTTCGGGTAGTGCCTCAAGGTTATCCTTAGCCNAAATTTTCGGAAACACTCACGAAATAATATTTCAAAATTAAATTTTTAGTCGCTAAATTCATTTGTAAATTTTCGGAAACACTCACGAAATAATAATTCAAAATTAAATTTTTAATCGCAAAAATTAATTCATAGATTTCGGAAAAATACTCACGGAAGAATATTTGGAAATTAAATTTTTAGTCGCAAAATTAATTTGTAAATTTTCGGAAACACTCACGAAATAATATTTCAAAATTTAATTTTCTATCGCCAAAAATTAATTCATAGATTTCGGAAAACACTCACGAAATAATATTTCAATATTAAATTTTTAGTCGANTTGAGGATTTTCGGATGATGCTCCTTAAGATGATGGTGACTTGAAGGGGGGTAAGATTTTATTAAATGAAGGAACCGGAAGGAATGAAATTTGTTCCACGGAAATGTTCCAAAGAATTTAATATTTGAATAATCGAACTTTTTACTTTACTTTTTTTTTATGAACGAAGGGGTTTTTTTTTTCATGACAACATCGGAGTAAAATTCACATAAATAAATTTTTAGTTTGCAAAATTCGGAGTATGAACCTTCTAAGGTTAAAATCCAATTTTAATTGTGGAAAGCTTAGAGAATCTTTCCGAATTTAGAACAGGGAAAATGGTGAATTTAACATAAATTTAATGGTGGAAAATGTGGAAAATATTTCCGAATTTAGAGCAGGGAAATGGTGAATTTAACAGAATTTTAATGGTGGGAAAATGTGGAAAATATTCCCGAATTTAGAACAGGGAAATGGTGAATTTAACAGAATTTTAATGGTGGAAAATGTGGGAAATATTCCCGAATTTAGAACAGGGAAATGGTGAATTTAACAGAATTTTAATGGTGGGAAAATGTGGAAAATATTCCCGAAATTAAAATTGAGAATTTAGATTTTTGATTTATAAAATTTCAATATGAGAATTTAGATTTTTGATTTATAAGATTTAATTATAAGAATTTAGATTTTTGATTTATAAAATTTAAATATAAGAATTTCGGAATTTTTCCCGAATTTAAATAAAGGAAATTTCAATTGATTAGTAAATTTTAGTTCCAGAATATTGGAATTTATCGCGACAAATCTAATGCGGAAATTCCGGATTTTGTTCGCAAAAAAAAAATATAAATTGTGATAAATCGAAATTAAGCACAAAATTTGATGATGTAATTTCTGGAAAATATTTGCAAAAATAATATTTTAAAATTGAATTTTAATCACAAAATTTGATTATAATTTTTCGGAAAAACACTCACGAAAATAATATTTCAAATTTAAATTTTTAATCGCAAAATTAATTTGTAAATTTTCGGGAAAACACTCACGAAATAATATTTCAAAATTAAATTTTTAGTCGCAAAATTAATTTGTAAATTTTCGGAAACACTCACGAAATAATAATTCAAAATTAAATTTTTAATCGCAAAAATTAATTCATAGATTTCGGAAAACACTCACGAAATAATAAGTTAAATTAAATTTTTAATCGCAAAATTAAATTGTATATTTTTTNTTCGGAGTATGAACCTTCTAAGGTTAAAATCCAATTTTAATTGTGGAAAGCTTAGAGAATCTTTCCGAATTTAGAACAGGGAAAATGGTGAATTTAACATAAATTTAATGGTGGAAAATGTGGAAAATATTTCCGAATTTAGAGCAGGGAAATGGTGAATTTAACAGAATTTTAATGGTGGGAAAATGTGGAAAATATTCCCGAATTTAGAACAGGGAAATGGTGAATTTAACAGAATTTTAATGGTGGAAAATGTGGGAAATATTCCCGAATTTAGAACAGGGAAATGGTGAATTTAACAGAATTTTAATGGTGGGAAAATGTGGAAAATATTCCCGAAATTAAAATTGAGAATTTAGATTTTTGATTTATAAAATTTCAATATGAGAATTTAGATTTTTGATTTATAAGATTTAATTATAAGAATTTAGATTTTTGATTTATAAAATTTAAATATAAGAATTTCGGAATTTTTCCCGAATTTAAATAAAGGAAATTTCAATTGATTAGTAAATTTTAGTTCCAGAATATTGGAATTTATCGCGACAAATCTAATGCGGAAATTCCGGATTTTGTTCGCAAAAAAAAAATATAAATTGTGATAAATCGAAATTAAGCACAAAATTTGATGATGTAATTTCTGGAAAATATTTGCAAAAATAATATTTTAAAATTGAATTTTAATCACAAAATTTGATTATAATTTTTCGGAAAAACACTCACGAAAATAATATTTCAAATTTAAATTTTTAATCGCAAAATTAATTTGTAAATTTTCGGGAAAACACTCACGAAATAATATTTCAAAATTAAAATTTTAATCGCAAAAATTAATTTGTAAATTTTCGGAACACTCACGAAATAATATTTCAAAATTAATTATTTAGTCGCAAAATTAATTTGTAAATTTTCGGAAACACTCACGAAATAATATTTCAAAATTAAATTTTTAGTCGCTAAATTAATTTGTAAATTTTCGGAAACACTCACGAAATAATAATTCAAAATTAAATTTTTAATCGCAAAAATTAATTCATAGATTTCGGAAAACACTCACGAAATAATAAGTTAAATTAAATTTTTAATCGCAAAATTAAATTGTATATTTTTTGGGAAAACACTCACGAAATAATATTTCAAAATTAAATTTTTAGTCGCAAAATTAATTTGTAAATTTTCGGAAACACTCACGAAATAATAATTCAAAATTAAATTTTTAATCGCAAAAATTAATTCATAGATTTCGGAAAACACTCACGAAATAATAAGTTAAATTAAATTTTTAATCGCAAAATTAAATTGTATATTTTTTGGGAAAACACTCACGAAATAATATTTCAAAATTAAATTTTTAGTCGCAAAATTAATTTGTAAATTTTCGGAAACACTCACGAAATAATAATTCAAAATTAAATTTTTAATCGCAAAAATTAATTCATAGATTTCGGAAAACACTCACGAAATAATAAGTTAAATTAAATTTTTAATCGCAAAATTAAATTGTATATTTTTTGGAAAAATACTCACGAAATAATATTTCAAAATTAAATTTTTAGTCGCAAAATTAATTTGTAAATTTTCGGAAACACTCACGAAATAATAATTCAAAATGAAATTTTTAATCGCAAAAATTAATTCATAGATTTCGGAAAAATACTCACGGAATAATATTTCGAAATTAATTATTTAGTCGCAAAATTAATTTGTAAATTTTCGGAACACTCACGAAATAATATTTCAAAATTAATTATTTTCTATCGCCAAAAATTAATTCATAGATTTCGGAAAACACTCACGAAATAATATTTCAAAATTGAATATTTAATTGCAAAATTTAATTTGTAAATTTTCGGGAAAGCACTCACGAAATAATATTTCAAAATTAAATTTTTAGTCGCAAAATTAATTTGTAAATTTCGGAAACATTCGCGAAGATAATATTTCAAATTTGAATTTAATCACAAAATTTGATTCATGAATTTTGGTAACACTCGCAAAACTAATAATTTAATTTAAATTTCAATTGAAAAGTTTAATTCATTAAATTTCGGAAACACTCGCAAAAAAAATAATAATTTCAATTTAATTTTCAATTGCAAAATTTATGACTTTTGGAAACACTCGCGAAAATAATAAATTCAATTTTAATTTTCAATCGCAATATTAAATTTGTAAATTTCGGAAGCACTCGCGAAAATAATAAGTTAAATTAAATTTCACTCGAAAAATTTATGAATTTTGGAAACACTCGCGAAAATAATGAATTCAATTTAAATTTCAATCGCAAAATTAATTTGTAATTTTCGGAACACTCGCGAAGATAATAAATTAAATTAAATTTCACTCAAAAAATTTATGAATTTTGGAAACACTCGCGAAAATAATTTCAATTTTACCTTTATTATGTTTTCCCTTTTCTCCTTTATTGTTATTCCTTTTGCTTCCTTATTGTTATTCCTTTTGCTTCCTTATTGTTATTCCTTTTGCTCCTTTATTGTTATTCCTTTGCTTCTATATTGTTATTCCTTCTTGCTCCTATTATCCTTTGGGTTACTCGGATGTATTCCTTTCCTGAGTGGAATCACGACACGACTGACTGACCGATTGACTGACCGTTTGGGCGATGCCCTTTTTGCGTTCAATATTAATTCGTGTATGTATATGCATACTCGAATTTTTAATTGTATGGGGGTGGGGAATAAGATGTGGATGAGTGCCGAGTGCACTCTGTAGAGAGAGGGGGTAGGTAGATTGAGGAGACACGCGTCTTATTAAGAGAGGGCGACAATTGGTTTAGCCAGCGTGGTCGCGTTCGTCGGTAAGAGGGGCGCGGAGAAGAGGGAATAGGGGAACAAGCGCGCGTGAATTGTTTCGCGGCGAGAGGAGTGCGGGGAGGAGGGAAAAATAAGATGCATAGTTAGGTGCGAAGAGCGCGGTGAGGGGAGGGAGGTATTGGACAATGGTGGGACTGTTACGAGATGGACTGCCTCGCAACAGCAACCCGAAACCAGGGCGATAAGGCCCTCGTCAACGCGGGTTCATACCACCCGTGTGGTATGAATCACATCTCAAATTAATTTTTCCATCGTCTTACCGGATGTAAGACGATCGGTTTATGTACCATTGGAATCGTATGATTCCATTGGTATTTAAATATGATATTTTTCTTATTCCGAAATTATTATTATTTCCAAAAGTTGGAATTAATAATAATTTTTGTACGTCGTTATGACGTAACAGATCGGTCGATATAACACAAAAAATCGAAAACTTAAATTTGCTTGATTACAAAGCTTCCATTCGGAAGCAAAAACTCATATTTTCTTTCGTAAAACAATTTTATTTATTAATTTAACATTTTCTAATTAATATATACATATTGGGAGTAGTTATTTCATTGTCTACTTAATTAAAGCTCCAATTTTATAAGGATTATTCGAGGAAATATAGGAAATTGAAGTTTTTTTATTTTCTTTATTGCATCGTCAATTAGGTATAACATTGTGAAAACTATATCAAACAGTTGACGATAGTATAAATATTAATAGTGATAAAATGTTAAAATGAAAAATGGAAATAAAATAAAATGTGAAACAACGCGTTTGTTTGAGGAAAAAAATTTCCTCAAATTTTTCACAATTCTTTTCTTGCCAACTTTGGCCTGTTTTGAGACGGGCCATCCTGATTAGTGGTTTGCTGGCTTGCAGTGGCAGCTGCTTCTGCTTGGAGTGAAGGCTGCTTCTGCTTCATTCTCGATTACCTTTTCCATTTATTTTGTTTTTGACGACGAAGTCTTCTTTCTCGTTCTGACAAATCGGCGCTACTCTTGATTTCTCCGGCTCGCTTCCTCTTTTGATTTGATTGAAGCCGGGTGGTCGGAAGGAAAAGTGAGGGGTTAACGGGTTGATGATTAGCCGGAGGTAATTTGATGAGTTTCCTTTAATAAACGAATAATCTTGCACTGAAAATTGCACAACACAGAGTTTAATAAATAGATGAGTTCCGAGTGGACTGTATACAAATTAACAAAAAGATGATTTGCAGTGATAATGTTCGATAGTAGATGCGATAATTTTCCGGGACTTTCACTCGATGAAGTTCGATGGCGTACTAAAGGATACGACACGCACGATCGTCCTCGTGCGTGTTCGTCGATGCCCGAAGGTTGCCGAGCGAGCAAAATTCGACATTTAGCCCGACTGAGGGATGATTTTCAACACTGTCTCCTGTTCTTGTCTGCTTCTTTTTTTTTACCGCCAAACGTTCTTGCTGATGTAATTGTCCGCGATTTGTTTTTTTCGCAACTTTTTTTTATTTTTGCAGTGAAGTCGTGCCATGTTTATTTTGGAGCGTGTCCTGAGGGATGGATTGACGACATTCTCTCGTTTTACTCCGAGTTTTCACCATCTAGAGCTAAAGAAACGTAATCACAGATTGAATAAAATAGAAAATAATCATTTTTTCAGTTTATTTACACATTATATCACGGTACTGTCAGCCACAGTACTGACATTTTGTACATAACCTAACCGTGCTTCGTACTGGTATGCAATTCGGCAATTTCCAATTACCACAAAGTTTGAACACTTGAATATTATCAGTATAAAAAAATGGAGCCAAAATATCACACGATACACGAAAACTACAATACCACGCTACTGATCAAATATTTTGTGACTTACCTTTTTAATCTTTCAATTGATGTCTTTCACGAGTAAAAATGTCTTCACTGAAAATTCACTGCTGTAAACATTGGGCCTCATCCCTCCTTTGTGATATGCAATCGCGCGCGCCATATTGGAATGTCGAAAATGGCGCCATGGCAAAGGAATTCAAAGTTTTGAAATATATGATAAAGTTATCGGACAAACTTTGAAGTTTATTTGACAATCACAGGTTGAAAATTTCTACTTAATTTTTACACGGATGTATAGAGGACATAATTCCCTACAATTTGTGTACAGGAAATTTTTTTTTAACTGCATATCAAATGGAAATTACCGCTGAAATGCCAAATTTCACGTCGAGGACATGCCACGGTACTGACATTTCAACTACTTTTGTATTCTAGAACCAAATCAGCGCTTCCAAAATGAAATTTTCTCTATAGAACATATAGAATACTACAATTTTTTTGAGACCCTGAAAAAATTTTCAAATTTGTTTGCAGAGAACCACCCATAAGGTGGTGATGACACGACTCAAGAGTCAACCGACGCCATGGCCTACGTGTCATGTGTTGCTGAAGAAAATCGTCACGGTATTGTTCCTGCAACAACGGAAACTCCAGCATCCTGCCGAACAAGAAGAAGAGATAACGTTCCCACCAATCACCAGAGAAGAGTTGATGGAAGCCTGCGCTAGGGTGGGTAACACCAAGGCCCCTGGGCTGGATGGAATCTCCAACATTGCCCTGAAGTCAGCCATCTGCGCGAGGCCGGAGATGTTCTTGGACGTCTACAACGAGTGCTTAAGAGAGGGCATCTTCTGGTCCATGTAGAAGCAGCAGAGGCTAGTATTGCTCCCGAAAAGAAACAAACCACCGGATGACACATCATCATACCGTCCTCTCTGCATGCTCGATACCGCTGGTAAGATCTTCGAGCGTATTGTCCATCAAAGGATAGAAGCAGCAGTCGAATCCCTGTTAGCCGACAACCAATATGGGTTCCGGAAAGGCCGATCTACCCTAGACGCTATCAATCTGGTCAGTGGTATAGCTATGGCGGTTCTGGACCAATTTGACCTTGAAAAATGAGTCATCAGGTCCAGAGCCGCGTTGAAGGGGGGGGTGGGGGAGGGGATGGTAGATTGTTCTAGAAGGTCTGAGGAGGGGCTGAGGGGTTGGGGGTGGGGTACGGTGAATAGTTTACGGATTTCGTCATTGAAATTTCAGTTCTAGAATGTTCTGGGACAGCTTATAAAAACCAGAATGGAATCAAAAATTTTTAGTTTTCTTTGTGGATCGCTTGAATTCGGATGAACTAAAATTTTTGTACAATGTGCCACCTTTTGAATACGATTATGGAGTTCTTGTTAATAAACATTTTAGTGACAGTCCTAAAGAAGGTCAATGTCTACTTCGAGATATTATTGAAGCATATGCGTCTCCTGAAGTCATGAAGTGTTATTATGCATCTGATAGACCACCCTGGGAGTCAGATTATTGTAATGTTATTGAGACGAGATATGGCGATGTTCCACCAGAACCAGCATTTGCTTTATTGTGGGATGTAATTCACCTGTTGGAAAATTATGAGATCCTCAAAGACTATCGTCAGCTTGAAGATAAATCACGAAATAGTGGAGAACGCAGAGGAATAATCATGAACTTTCTTCGAAAGGAATAGATTGAGATGGCGGATGCGATTCTTTGTAAATCCAAAAATAATGATGACATCAAAGATGGGTATGATATTTCTAGAAAAATCTCTCAGTTATTTGGAAAATTGCGTCATAGATCGTAACACGCAATTTTATCACCTTCAGTTATTTATATGAAACTTTGTCTATCTCGAGCTGTTTGTATTCATCATGGAGCCGTTGAGTCCAGATGAAGTGAGATTTCTATGCTCACTTCCACCATTTTTAGTCAACTACGATGAAGCTGTTATTAGACATTATGGTGATAATCCGCCGAAGAAAGCTTGGGACTATCTGCAAAGCTTTCTCGACTTGCAAGGAAATTTGGATCTTATAAAAAAACGGCGATGTGCTTCGCAAAGTGAACACCATTTGAGTCCAGAGGAAGTTGAATTGTTATGTACAATTCCATCTTATGTTTCTCAATATGATGAATTTGTTATTAATTATTCCGGTGATTATCCACCACAAACGGCATGGGACTTCCTTCAAGATTTCCTCGAGTTGCAAGGAAACTTCAAACTTGTTGAATGCCGCAGACAACTGGAAGTTGAAGAAAGGATTAAAATCAGTTATTCAAGAGGAGAAGAAAACAAACCAATACCCAGTACTTCATCATATATAAACAATATTGATCAGTTGTCTTCTATTGAGAGTCGGTCTGATGGAAAGCATAGGCGAGTAAAAAGGGGAAAAGACGACATCATCAGCTGCAGTAACAATTACGCTGATGGAGAAAATTCAAGAAAAAAAAAATCTTCTAATTTTTCCATAAATCATCATAGGCGTTTGTGAAGAATTGTTTTTGTTTTTTATTGGAAATTTTTATATGATACAATAAACAAATTGGTACCAATAATGATTCTACATATCTAAATTAATTTTTTCACTCCTCCACTAATTGGATTATACTCAATAATACGATCATGTAAAATCAAAAAATAGGCTGCAGTTTGTGTAGGAAAATTGTTGGCTGATTCGAACTCGAGGCGGATATCCACTGATCCAGATTTGAGATATTCGTTCTGTTTTGAACAATCAATAACAATGAGTGGAGCAAATGTAAGAAAATCGGCTCTGCTCAAAAACGGCTCAGCCTCTTTACCGTAGTAAGAATTTTGAAAATTAGTGTACATATCAGAAAGCAATGCATACTGATTATGAGGGATATCAAGATTTAAATTACCACAGGGGTAACTTTGTGAATTGAGGAAGAGCTTGATATCACGAATATTGTGTGACATCCGTCAGAAAATTCATTTAAATTCATTTTCTTACGTCGTCATTCAATTATCTCAGTGATAGAAGCGACTTTTGAAACCCAAATTATCTTCTGTGACCGGGGAAAGTGACCCCCTCGATGTTAGGAATATTTCGGCTGCACACATCTGTGAACGATAAAAATGTTCCCAACGTCGAGTTTCTCCTAGATTAAGGAGATATCAGCTGTGCAATATCAGATGCACTGTAAACATTTGAGTCTAGTCTCGTCTCCTTAGTCATGCACTTTCCACGTGTGACCATAAATTTCAATAAACACTGGACTCTTGAACCGGAAAACTGTTGATAACAAATTCTAAGCGTGGGTCCAAATTTTGTAATTCCCACGACAAATATTTGATATAAAAATAGAGTAACGATTTCGTTTCCCACATGGAGGAAATGACATATACATTGACGAACATGTGACACAAAAATAGTAAAATGCATCATACAACAGAATGATTCTTTTATGAATAATTTTCCATTTCGGATATTAATTAAACTATCATAATTGTTTAAGAAATATTATCAACGTGGGAAAACCACAAAATAATTAAAGTTTAAACAATATTTTTATGTCATTGAATTATTATTGAATTACTATTAGATTACTATTTTTCTTCAATGAATTATAATTTATCATAAAATTTCATGAAATTTATCTGAATTGTTTCAAAAAAATTAAATAACAAAGATGTTAACGCTAAGTTGAAAATAAGAGATAAAAGAGAATTGTGGAGGGAATATATGGGCATTCCTAAAACAATTTTCATTGGTTGTTGGGGAATAGAAAAGACCGCCTACACCCCAAAAACATCTTCATGTAGAGAGATGGAGTTGATCTCGAAACAAGGAGATTTCAAACCACTGGAGTGGGAAATTTCGGCTAGAGTCATTTGTAATTGGTCCCCGAAATTTCCCTATGCATTCTGAGGACACACCCTCCTAGATAAACTATAAAGACTTGTGCGCGATAGCAGCACGACAGTTACAGTTCCGATTGCATTTTGTAATCATCGCTACAGTAGTAGTAGTAGCTCATATCTGAGAGTTAGTATACTCCAGTTTCTTTTGGACACAGTTCCAATTTTATTATCGACCTATTAAGGCGATATTTTGGGTTTTTCGCGACCTTTAATTTTCATATAGTCTTGGATGACTATTTAATTTCCGTTTTAGTCTTTCGTAACTAAATTATTTTCTGAAATCCCAAGTCTTGTGACATTTTTAATTATTTGATTCATTTAAATAAAGAATTTAATCCAACGTCTTAAATTCAGTGCGGCATTACTTTTAACCACATACAAAATACTTTACGACTGAAAGCAGAGCAGTGAATGTAAGTCGAATGTTGTAGTTATACTTTTCTACTTGTTTTGTTAAAATATAGACTCTATTGAGTCACTTTAAAGTTATTCAAAATTCTTTTCATTTTACTCCAAGTGAACCTTTCCAACCTTTGATTCCAAATACTTTTGGGGTTTAGAAAATTGAAGTAAAAGGGGACCTTTGTAAATGGGTTTTGTGCTTGAATTCTATTCATTAATTTCGAGACGATCTTTGAATTTAATCTTGTTTCTTTGGTTCAGTATATTGAATTTTAATTTAATAAAGTTGTGTCAAGTAACCCATTCTTGACGTAACAATTGCAATGATCAAAATGGCTAGCATTCTAATTAGCTTGGTTTTTGCGGTTAGTTTGAAATCCCACGATGAAATATCGAGGTTTCTCCAGTTGTGTTGAAGATTCTACAACCCAGACATGTTTAGATGTAGCTGGTAAAAGTGGGTACTCATATAATTCCCAGGCTCGAAAACTGATAGGAATAGGTGCATCCTTAGAGATGTAATTCAACAAATTAATTTTCCTAGAATCGGCTACTTTGATATAGGGAATCATTCAGTCAATCCTATCAAGAGAAAGTTTGAATGCCTCAGCTGCAGCTTCCACTGGTGGTGATTGAATAATTGCATTCACATCAGTATTTCCTCTTGTGAGGATCAACTCATGCTTAGCATTTACGACGATTCGTCCATAGTCCTCAGCGAACCCCAATACCATACTCAATGGAATGGAAATATCGAAATAACCATCATCATCAATTATTGCGGCTTCATCGTCTTTGAGTATCCAACCAGCATTTTCCATTAGAGCAGCTTGACTTGGAGTTTGCGATATCAAGTTCTTCATGAGTGTTGTGATGCCAACGTTCTTACTCTTATCAATCTCTATAGCATTGAGTTCATAACGTTTCTCCTTAAACAAATGAAGAATAGCACAATTCACTAATCTTGTATGTGCAACAGCTTCTCCATTGGGTTTGCTTAAACGTCCATGTATATGCAGTGAACTCTTACTCGGCAACAAACATAAATCTTGATGTTGAACAGCGATGCGGATTTCATCATTGTTGTTAAAAGTTGCTGATGCAAATGGCTGATGCGCATGAATTTCATAATGCGCAATAGATTCATAAAAAATGATGGGTTTTTGGATTTTTAGGATTTCTTCCATAGTTTGTTGTAGTTGATGATGCAAAAACAAAACAATTTATGTATTCTTCTCCTTACTGTCTTCTTCTTTTTCGAAGTTTGAGACGTAAACTCTTTAGGAATTTGATATTCTGTGGTGTTAACACCTTGCGAGGTTTTCGATGACTGTTTCGAATTGGGAATGATGACTCGCTTTTATAACAGCCTCCTGACTTAGTATTGAAAACAATACCCATATTAGGTTTTTATGTGTAATCTTATTGTTATAACTTCTCCTCTGAAATTCACCAGTTCACCTTCTTGATCCACAATTTTTAATTGGAGATGATCTATTGCTTATACGGCGATTGGAAGGTAAATGATGTTTGATGGTACTTCAATGATCTTATATCCTGGTGGGACCGTTGGAAAAAATTCATGTATAGTGTGTACTCGTTGTTCATTGATGTATGCTCCAGTAGTGATATTGCATTCAACACGCAGTGAGTTGACTTTGAGAATTGTTACTGGCAAGTCAGACTTATGAGTGACATGAGGTATAAGAATTCTTGGTACAAAACCTAGTAAGCGACCAAGAGAATCTTCTCTCTGGATGTCTATTGGATGGCTACACCTGATGATACTCTTCAAAGTATTATTGTTAGGCTTAAGGCTGATCGATATGTCATATTCAGCAAGTTTCTCCATCAAATAATTTTCAATATCTTCGATTTCATAGCTTCCAGTAGATATCTCAATGACTTTGTCATCTACATAGAATTTATTGTTTCTAATGTCGAGGTTGGGGATGGAATTGAAGGTTAATAATTCAGCGCGTCCTAAAGTATAACTTTTCAATGGTGACAATTCAATAGGAGGAAAGTAATGAGCCTCCAGTACTGAGGAGGTTCCTGATAGTGTTAAGGTAAAAGATTCAATTATCGTCGTTAACATTCAACTGATGACTATAAGGCGATGTGGTCAGATTTTATATTGTAAAGAATGGGCACATTTTATAATAACTAACTGTTTATTAAAGATTTTGGGGCGAAATAAATAATAAAAAGGAATACAAAAAGAATTGACGCGTCCGCGGACTAGAAAACAAGATAAAAGAGTAACGTGAAAGAAAGAGACGATCGTACATGAAGGTGGTTGAGAGGGAGGAAAAGGGCAAATACGTAACACTACTCCTTCTCTTGAAAAGTTGTCGCCCCGACAACAACGCGCCTGTTAAAGGCAATTGTAGTGAGATTTCAGTTAATGAATAACTGAAATGATACTTCAATTATCTGGGGCCTTCAACCCAACTCTCTTCCGAAAAACCCAGATGGAAAATAACAAAAACAGAGAAGGTTTGACTCGAAATAATTAATTATGTCTTCACGGGAGATTCTTCATCTTTATGAAGTTCGGAAGGTCCAGTTGTCTCTCGAGGTTTCTCCAGAGGAATGGGAAGGAAGTCGAGGATTTGAACTGGAAAAGAAATGTTAGGAACGGCAAAAATCAATTGTTCAAATTAATCTGAAAGACTTGAAAAGAACTTGAAATCTATTGAAGTATTTACATCAGGTATTGCTTTTTTGACGAGTATTTTTAGGCAATACATAGTCATTCATAATCTTCTCGGAGATAAATAAATAAAAGTAGGAATATTTTCCCGGGGTTAACCAATTAAAAGAAATGGATCTTCCCGAAGATAAATAATTGAACGTAGGAATATCTTCTCGGGGATAAATAATTATAAGAAATGGGTCTTCCCGAGGATAAATAATTATAAAAAAATGAATCTTCCCGATGATAAATAAATTAGAATCCAAGAAAATGGATCTTCCTGAGGATAAATAAATAATGGAAAGTAGGAATATCTTCTCACGGATAAATAATTATAAAAAAATGGGTCTTCCCGAGGATAAATAATTTAAAAAATGGGTCTTCCCGAGGATAAATAAATTAGAATCCAAGAAAATGGTTTTTCTCGAGGATAAATTGTCTCGGCGATCAAAAATTGAACCGAATAAATCTTCTCAGATTAGTTGTGCTCATCAACTAAAATCAAAATAATGAAAAGGATGCAAATACCTGTACAGCGTAATTATTTCTCGAGAGGGGCAGGCCGGAATATGAATGACCTTCGGCTCAAAATGGACGCATATATAAATCCGATGAACTATTTCGTTCGATTTTTCGTTGATCACAAAAAGATCGATAATGAATGAATCTTCCCAGTCCATCTCAGGAGTTTTTAAAAAAAATGCTTTTTATTATGTGAATTTACTTCAAATGTTTTTGAAGCGCTATAGGAAGGGAAGCGCATTAGTTTTTCTACGTTGTCTGCAAAAGTTTTGAAATGTTATTTTTTTAGTTAAACTCAAACGCGTAATCGTAAATAATAGACGTAGTGGAGTTATTATTTTCATTACTTTTAAGCGAAAATCAAAATTGTCCTCCAATTTACTAATATTAGTTAAATCCGTAGCCGGAAGTGTTTCAACAATTGCTTCAAATTGATCACGAAGGGAAGAAAATAAATATGGGATAGCAAATCTACCTCACTACACATTGTCATTCGCAATGCCGCCAAAAATTCGTTCATATTGCGATAATGGCGTTCCAATCAATTCATGATTTGTTGGACTTTGTGTGAATGCAGGTTTCGGTAGAAGGAAGTGATGGTTCCGAGGAAGTTTTGTGAGTGTAGAGGAGTAGATTAGAAAGAGTCTGGTTAAATGTATTGGAATGATCCGGAAATGATAGGAGAGGACAGGGAGAAATAGACTTATCGTTTGTAAGTCCTATGAGTTGATTCCATAGATTGTGGACATGCTGGATTCGTTATCTGGCGGGTCGTCTTGAAGTAGTTATTCCGCCCGATGCACGTTTCGATTTTAAACGCGTTTACGGTTTATTTTGCACTAATAAATCACGCACTTCCGACACCAATGTAAAGAACGGGCACATTTTATAATAACTAACTGGTTATTAAAGATTTTGGGGCGAAATAAATAATAAAAAGTAATACAAACAGAATTGACGCATCCGCGGACTAGAAACAAGATAAAAGAGTAACGTGAAAGAAAGAGATGATCGTACATGAAGGTGGTTGAGAGGGAGGAAAAGGGCAAATACGTAACAATATCAATTCTCCATTGAGGAATTTTAGACATAAATGTCCACATACAACTGTATCATATTTTTGATATCGTTCATGATTATACTGTACAATGCTACCAACACCGAAATAATTCATTAAATCTTGAGGTGGTTGAAGGTTACCAAAGCTATCGAAATAAAGAATTTTATTTTTTCGTTTCCTGTATGCAACCCAATGCGTACCAGGTCCATCTTTACCATCAAGATTGACGATGGCTGACTCGTACTTGTGTGGGCCAGCCTTGGGCATTTCGTTCCTCATGTATACTCCGCGAAAATGTGGAATTTTCATAGCTTTGGCATATTTTAACAAATCAACGTCAGTGAGAGCTCGGTGTGGTAGCTTTATGCGTTTTTTAAATGGAGACCCAAGCCTTTTTTATAAGGTTTCAAGTATAAACCCTTGCCCAATGCAATCGCCTCTATTGTTTGATTATGTCTCATACTCTCTTGTAACGCTTTCTTAGCTGCATTAGCATCATTAATGGCTTTCGCAATTCCTGCAGCGCCACCAGACAGTGCTCCAGTGGCACTCAGCCCAGCAAAAAGAGGTATGAGGAAGGGTAATTCACCACCAATTTTGGCTGGTACAGGTAAGATACGAGGTGATCGTACCCCCTTTCTGCCCCCAATTCCTTTGACTACTTCACGTGTCCCTTTGAGAGCCGATTTGATAGCATCGGTTCCCGGACGCAAAGAAGTCTTAGCAGCTCGAATGATTTGTCTCAAGGAGACTTTATTTTTCACAGCGCCACAACGTTTCCTTTTTTTAGTTTTTCTCTTCGCAACACCTTTGCCGCGAATTTTTTTCATGCCCATTCCGAGAGAGGTTTTTGCTTTCATAGCATTGGCTATACTCCAAGCAGCAGCTTTTTCGGGCAGGCTTGCGTCCTTCGATAAACCTCGTTTCCAAGCTCTCTCTGTAAGAATTTTGTCCGCTTCGTGTCGTGCAGTTAGGTTATCCTGATTTTGTGAATAGGCTATATCGTGCTCTTTGGAGGCTGCGTCAAGTGCTTCAATCGTTTTTGTAATTTTGTCCCAGCACCACAATACTGGTAGCCCGTTATATGTAATTCAACAGGAAGTTTGTTGATGATACTATTCACTAAACCTCTACCTTGACGCCCTCTCTTGCGTTTGTACCCTTTTATATCTTAATGTCAACTGACTAGTATTGGGATAAATAGCGCATATAAGTCCTTATAAGTCCTTGTGTCAGTCATTGCTAGGTCATGGAGGGGTAAGGAACTAGATGATTTGCTCAGACATGATTGAACATGTATAAGCCTTGAGAACTGGGCAACTGTGATGATGATACAACATCAACTGCTAGCGAATGAATGACACAGGTAGCTATAAATGTGGGATATTTATACCTCTCTGATTAGTCATTAACCATGAAGTTCAAGAAGCAGAGTGCACAACTTCCAATCATGAATTTCGATAAACTGACGCAAAAGAAAAAGAGTGAGAAAAAGCGTCATGGACCTCTACTACCTAGTGGTGTGCGAACAGTTATTTGTGGACCCTCAAATTGTGAAAAGACGAACGCTCTATTGGCTCTCATAGTCCACCCCAATGGTTTAAGATTTGAGAACATCTATGTTTATTCAAAATCTCTCAATCAACCGAAATATCAGTTTCTCAAACGTTTACTCTCTAGCCTAAAGGGAATAGGTTATTTTGCATACAGTGAGCACGATGAAGTCATTAGACCAGAGCATGCTCGACCGAATTCTCTTATGATTTTCGATGATGTGGCATGTGAAAAACAAGATAATATGCGAGGATTCTTTTGTATGGGACGTCATAGAGATGTTGATAGTTTTTACCTTTATCAAACATATGCTCGTATTCCAAAACATCTTGTGCGAGACAATACAAATCTACTGATACTTTTTCGTCAAGATGAAATGAATTTGAAACATATTTATGAGGATCATGTGAATACTGATATGTCCTTCACAGAATTCAAGAACTTGTGTGCGAAATGTTGGAATGAAGGCAAACATTGTTTCATTGTAATTGACAAAGATAGTGAAATCAATGAGGGTCGATATCGAAAAGGATTCGATTGCTTTATGAAAAAATGAATACGCACTATTCGAAAGAACTCAGAATAGTTGTTGCGTGCCTACACGAGTGTCAACATGCAGAGCGAAAATTTCAAGAAGGAAACAAACATTTTGCGGAATATCAATCAAGCAAGTGATGCTATTCGCCGCAAGCATAAAATGATAAAATTGGGTAGAGAGACCACTGAGAAGGCTACGAGTGAAGTGCTTAAACCAGTAATAACTCCTCTCGAGAAATTAGTGGATCAGTCGGTAATGAAGGAATCTTTAGATAAGAAGCGAAGGAAAAAATCAAGCAGGGGTTTGAGCTTTTTCTACTGAGCCTGTCTCACTGTTTCATTCGTAAATTTTTAATATTTTCATTATTTAATTTCTACCAATTTCATTGGTAGTACGCTTCCGAATGGATCTCTATTCGTTCTCCTTTCGAAATATATAACTAACTATATCTATTTTTTCCACTAAAGTTCTGGGCCATTATTATATTTATTCTTCTTCTTATTGGAGTGTGCATAATAAGTGAATACCATAAACTGCAATATTACTGTATGCGATCGAAAGCGCTACACGGTACGTGCGTGACGTTCCGGAAGACAGTGAAATTAAACGTGTGATTTCTTATTGGCCGTTCCACGTCAATGTTAATCAATAAGGAATGTGCTCACGCAGTCTTACGAGTTTTCGAAAATGGATCTCCTTCTCTAGATAATCGATTTTTCTCTCGCCTTGATTTCAAGGGAGCAACTGTAATTCATTCTAACGTACTGCGATTCCTGTAACTGAATTGTTATCGATAGAAACGGATTGTCGCGACTACTTTCAGTCTCTCTCGAGATCGAATTTCCATGTGAAGCCTTGTTTTGTTTTTTACCCACTCTCATCATACTTCACGTTTATGAAAAATGGCTGGTACGTATTTTTTGACACTCATACATTTTTTTTAGATAAGTTATTATATTTCATTATTATGTTTACGTCAGATGATAATCATGAGCAACAGGGAGCTAACTCCGATCAAGAGAATGAGGAGCACCACGAACCAGCTGTGCCTCCTGAATTTCTTAATGAAATGAAAGTCTGGTTCCGCGCAACTCTCCGAGAAGTAAGTTTTGATTTTTTTCCTGCATTTAAAATTATCGAAACCAGACATGATTTTCCGATGACATAATTCTGACCAATTATTTAGAATTTCATTTTCCTCAAATACGTTAATGTATATTTCTTTATTTCATAGCTATTAGTGGAGGCGAGAGAGGCGGCACCTCAAGGACATCCTGCTGCCGCTGGAGTGAATGAGGGCGATAATCCACCAGCCCCTGAAGGAGCAGATCCTCCCCAACCTGATGAACAGCAAGGAGCTCCAGAAGAGCCAAATAACTTTGAGCAGGCAGAGGGGAAAGATCACTTCCGGAGACGGCCGAGAAAACGAGACACGAGGAGGAAAAAATTTAATCGGGTTTGGAAAGGAGGATTCAGGAATGGGAGAGGTAGAAGGGGTGGACGTGGCGGTAGGGATGGTGGGGGCATGGGAGGAGGAAGAGTGCTACACGGGTACATTTCTTTTTGAAATTAATTATGGGATCCTGATGGATCATATTATTTCAGTAGGAATTCTCCGATTCTCTCTAATGTTGTGGGAATCTGACTTTCTTTTTTTCTCTATTTATTCGAGAATTATTCGTTACTTTCTTAACAACTTCATCAAATTTTCGGAAATTACTCTCGAATTCCTGAGTTCCTTTTCAATGCCCGTACAACAGAGAAATTTCGATTTGTTTTGCATAAGAATTTATAACAATTCCTGCTATCATTTTTATTTTACGGCAGAATTTCTGGAGCACTTATAAAATTCATATCAACTCCTCCATCCTGTTAAAAATTCAAGAAGGTATCTGACAGCACCCTTAATCTTCCTACCATCTTCACAATCTCTTGACTCAATTCCAAAGTTTTTCCAAAATTTTCTGGAAGCGGCTGATTTTTTCAAATCTCGAAGTTTTACATTTTTCATCTAAATTCATGTCAATAAATATATTTATGCATCAATTGATCACTGGATTTATTCATTTTTTATAACTTCCATTTGACACTTATAATGTTCATCATCATTTCAGCTTTTTATCATCTCCCTAAGATAACTAGCTGAATTTCCAGAATAAACCTTATTCCGAATATTTTTTCAAATGTCATGTGCAGGAGTGATAAATGATCGTTGATAATTGCTGCTGCTTGAATTATCAATGTGATCAATATGATCGACATCGCAATGAATGCAATCAAGATCACTTCGCGTAACTATTTCGTTCTCCTTTTTTCTTCAATCTTCAAGAGTTAATNAAACCTTATTCCGAATATTTTTTCAAATGTCATGTGCAGGAGTGATAAATGATCGTTGATAATTGCTGCTGCTTGAATTATCAATGTGATCAATATGATCGACATCGCAATGAATGCAATAAAGATCACTTCGCGTAACTATTTCGTTCTCCTTTTTTCTTCAATCATCAAGAGTTAACAGAAAGATTTCTTCTATTTTTTTATCTTCTTTCTCCTTCCTCAGGCAAAATTTTTTCATAAGTTATATATGTGATAGTTCGTGATGAGTAACTGCGTAAAAGAGGAGTTTTTGCGATTCGAGTGGTTGAAATCATACAATGGAGGTGCAGTTTTGCATTTTTATCTTCATTTTCATCTTCCACTTGCTTTTTTTTGATAGAGTGAATCTCGAATAGTCTATGTGGCAGAAGTGGGCGCCTGAAAGCCTTGAATTTTCAGTTGCAAACTGCATAACGCACACTTGTACCTGAAACTCAGGCAAGAGAGTCAGCAGTTTCTGACTCCACACACAAACAACAGTGATATTATTGATTATTATTCAATCTGTAGATTTTTATTGTATCCAGAACAGTGCTGATGGATTGAACGTTTTTTCAAAATATTTATCTTTAGCGCCAATGACGTCGAAATGAAAAGTAAGAGCCATAATTAGTTTCACTAATTAGTTTCGATTGCTAGTACCAACGTCATTTGAAGGTAAAATGGACACTTGTCAATCTTTTCAAAAGCCAATGATGCTTTTAATTTTTTATGGAGAAAAAACCTTATGCTTCAACTGAAAGTAGAATGCCTCTCCTACACGATTACCCAAGATCGAGATGAATTCATTAATTTGAGCTTCCATTCCCCGTTCTATTTATTGATACTAATGATGTCACGGTGATAACAGAATAACTCTAACCAATTTTTTTTCTTAGTCTATGTTAGAGACCTAGAAAAATCGTAAATTTACTCAGAAATCGAATCCCGCAAACCGGAAGTCGCTATCTCTAATAGTTTTTGCGATATCATTAAAAAAAAGTGGAAGTTGAGAATAACCCACTGTAATTTTTGGCGCTAAGAGGTTCTGGTTTTTTCAGGCTCCTAAAAATTCAGGAATTGACTTCTTGCACAAGTTTAGGGCCTTGAAAAATTGCAAATAATCTCGGAGATCGAATGCTGGCAACAAAGAGAGATTTTAAGCGCTGAGAAATTCTGACTCTTCTCAGGCTCCTGAAAAATCAGGAAAGGACTTCTGGAGCAAGTTTGAGGCTTAGAAGAATCAAGTAGTCTCAGGAATGGAATACCGGCGATAAAAAGTCTCTATCTCTATTGGTTTATATGATATATAGACCGAAATAGGAGAGGTAAAAAATCTGAAATTTCAATTTTCGACGGGGGCCAATGGGGCTCCGGGGCTGGTAGTAGGAGAGCTGGTAACGTTTTTCCTACGTTAAAAATAATACGGCTAGAAATTTTACCATTTATAGTTTTTTATATGCTAAAAATGGAAACGTGAGTCTGGCAAACCCGTTGCCAGCTCTCCTACTATGGGTCCGAAACCGTAATCGGAACCCCCTATGAGGCGAAATCGAGCCCTTTTCAAAATAGTTCTCACGTACAGCGTCATAAAATGGTATTTTTCGTCAGTGGGGCGGGAGAAACTTTTCTGACGAATATGAGTTTGCAACCCGAGCCGAAGGCGAGAGCTACATCGATAGAAATATTTTTTCCGCCCAATGACGAACGATATTTATTGTCACTCTGTGCGTAAGGCAGCGTTTTAAGCACACTGCGTGCTTTTCAAACGCTGCTTACGCGCATCGTAACGAAAAATATCGTTCGCCACTCACGTGAAACTACGCTAAAAATTGCTCTTCAAATTGAGAATGAAGTTAGCCTTCGTTCATTACTTTAATGAATTCGTCAAGTTGTTCCTATCATATCACTAATAACTTCACAGTTATTTTGAGTCAATATCTTTCAGTCGACCGAAACATTAATCCATTGACTTCCGCCAAAATGGATCTAAGATATCCTCATCCATTAAATAATATTGAAGATGGTAGACCGCAGTCGTGAGTGGATAATATACTTGTCACCAACACTTGGGAATTGAATTAGATGATAAAATCTCTTCTCCCAACAGATTGACAGGAATAGTTTTCCAGGTTATTGGTCAAAGAGAGATCAATAATAGGATTATTTACTGTTTCACCTTGTTCAATGGATTATATGGACAACAGCATTACATGGCTAAAATATTGATCCTGGACCGAAATCTAGTGAATACTCTCATAAGTTCTTCTCCACGTTCTCAGGTTGTTATAGTTGTAACGGTTTTTATTTGCTTGTTGATTGAAGTGGAGCATTCTTAGATTTTTCTGAAAATGCTTTTATTTCGTCAAATTGTCATCACTATTCGGCAATTGTTTATTGATTTTCCATAAATCTTTTTTTTTTCTGACCAGTTGGTACATTTGAGGAATGCCGTACCATACAGGCAGTCCACTGTACAAATAGACGAAATGATCTTACCGAATTAAAATTTTCAAGGATTTGAATGGGAGATACATTCAAGGGAGCAATTCAGTCTGCATGGATTAATCAATTGGTTCTCGAGGGAAATATTGGAATCAGAATAATTCATTTTGAAAGTACTGTACATTCAACTGATTTTTTAAATAAAATAATAAAATCTGTGGTTAATTGTGGATCTATCCTATGATTATCTATTCGTTGATACTCCTGAAATCGAAAAAGGATTCGAGGGGATTCATAAGGATTTATTCTAAATTTTCGACTTTTTTCCATCCCTGACAATTCTTCCAGGTTTTCCGGCAGCTTTGGAATATAGAAGAAATTTCGATGAAAACAACAGGTACTTTCTGGAATTATTAAAAATCAAGGAAAGAAGATGGAAATGAAAAGGAAAAAATGTTATGAAATCATTTTTAGCAATTCAATTTCCTTTTGAAACAAAAAAAAATCCAGCCTCTCCCAACTAACCGGTTCTGAGTGTTCTCATGCTCCTGAAAAAATAGGAAATGACTTCCGGGACAAGTTGGAGACCTAGAAAAATTGTAAATGATCTCAGGAATCCAATACCGTGAACCGGAAGTTGCTATCTCTATTAGTTTTCGAGGAATCGTTAAAAGAAGTGGATGTTGAGAATGGACCATTTTAATTTTTAGCAGTATGCGGCTCTGAATGTTCTGATGCTCCTAAAAAATTCGGAAATGACTTCCGGGTTAAGTTGGGGGCCTAGCGAAATCGTGTGTGATCTTAGGAATGGAATGCTGTGAACCGAAAGTCGCTATTTCTATTAGTTTCTGAGGAATCGTCAAAAGAAGTGGATGTTGAGAATGGACCATTTTAATTTTTAGCAGTATGCGGCTCTGAATGTTCTGATGCTCCTAAAAAATTCGGAAATGACTTCCGGGTTAAGTTGGGGGCCTAGCGAAATCGTGTGTGATCTTAGGAATGGAATGCTGTGAACCGAAAGTCGCTATTTCTATTAGTTTCTGAGGAATCGTCAAAAGAAGTGGATGTAAAAAATGGGCCATTTGGATTATAGCGGTATAGGGCTTTGAGTGTTCTGATGTTCCTAAAAAACCAGGAAATTACTTCCGGAACAAGTTGAGAGTCTAGAAAAATTGTAAATGATCTCAGAAATCGAATACCGATAAGTAAAAGTCTGTATCCCTATTNCCAGAAAATTACTTCCGGAACAAGTTGAGAGTCTAAAAAAATTGTAAATGATCTCAGAAATCGAATACCGATAAGTAAAAGTCTCTATCCCTATCAGTTTCCGAGATACAGACCGAAATAGGAAAGCTTTGACGAGGGCCAATGGAACTCTGGGGCTGGGTCTCAGAACGAAATATAGATCCCCCTAGAATCCCAAATCAAGCTCCTTTTTGCGCTAGGACGTATAAGAAGCGAGAAAAACGCAAAAAATAAAAATCGAGTTTTTCTCGTTTTCTAGGGCTCCTATAAGTTCAGGAGGAGACTTCCGGTGGATGTTGAGTACCTATATGTACAGTAAAAATTTTCAGGAATCGAATCTCGCAAACCGGAAGTCGCTATCTCTATTAGCTTAAAAGAAATCGTTCCCTAGACTCTGTGTAAAGCCTGCTGGTTTTTCGAATAATTGGTACTAGAATAATTATTTCACAACAGTAGATTGTTAATTCTAATTAGAAACTTTCTTTTTTTCACCCTCAGAAATTGATGATAATTTTATAATCTGCTGATGACCTGTGGCTAAAGGTACTGAATAGCCTCTAGTTCATATCTCCAAAATACAGGGATACCCTAGACCTGTAGCCTCTATTTCTCATCTCAGAAACCTGGAGATACCCTAACCCTTTGGCTAGAGGTATTAAATAGCCTCTAGTTCATTTCTCAATAGAACTGTTTAATGTTCAATTGGATAAGGACGTTAATGAGAAATTCTACATCATGACCTAAGCAATTGACTGTGGAATTTCGTTGAGATTGCCATGATTTTCCGGCAACATTTCCGTCGCATTTCTAGTATGTTTCAGAAGGATATTCTGTAGAAAAAGCCACATGCAATTTTGTCTTCATCCAAGTTAGCCCTTTGTTTTTTTTCTTAATATTCAATTTTCTTTCAATGAAACGTCAATCCGAATAGATTAAAATTTTTTTCCCCCAAATACTCATATTGATATCTATCACAATCAATCAAAATTTATCCGATATTTTTTAAGGAATGTCTCCAGCTCCAATTTGATAGTATGTCTTTATTTCCTGTCTTTCGTTTCCTGCACTTGAAAAATATGATAGACGTAGAAAATATTAGCTACAATTTTATAGAAAATAACTCGATGATGTAGAATATGCCAGAAAGGTTAGACTATTTTTTATGACATACAGTACCTTGTCAATTTAAAAAAAAGTCATGAACTAATCTAAATTTTGATAGAAATCGAATTTTATTTTATATATTTACGTGGTATCCTCGAAATAACAGTTAGAAATTATTTGATTTTTTACCAAATTTCACCAGGAAGAGAATCATTTTTCATTCTGAAAGTTCTATTTTCGTCCTCACAATTCCACGGTAATCATCGATTTCAGATAAGAATTGGTTAAAATGCCTTCTTCCTTGTAATAATCATCATTTTTTCACAGTCTTTCCATCATCAGAAGTGTTATTAGTCCTGAAGAGATCATTCAAGTAATATTAGATTGTGATGAATTGCTCTCCACTAATTTTTTTTTTTTTTTACATAAATATTTTGAGGATCTCTATGACTATTGCTACCTTTTTCTCCCTCTCAAGTTCAAAGATTTCGAGGTTTTTTCTGTTTTTCTTTGCCTCTCCTCGTAATCCTTCAGAGCTCGGACCAATGCTCCATCCCATCCGTCATTAAGAACTAATCCATAATGATTGTGATTTTATTATTTTCATTCCTTAGGCGTTTCGCATGTACTTACGAATATTGAATTCCTCCATTATTTCTTGAATTCAATCTCTATCACACGCAATAAATCGATAATTGCTGAATATTTGTCTTCAGGGCCAAAGGATGGAATCAATTTTTAAGAAATTGATAATCGTCTCTTCCTGTCAAACATACCCAACTTCAGAGTTGTTAGGCTAATTACACAACTTCAAGCAATTAGCATCAAATCTCTTCGAAGATTTATGTGAAGTGAAATAGATTATTGACGACAGAGTATTCTCCAGCGCTTATCAAATCATTGGATGATTACATTAATATATTTTATTTATCTATTGATTATTATATGTTTGTTTCAATGAAAAACATTCATACAGATTGTGAAATCTAACAACATAGATTCCGCCAGTTGTGCTTGGGACTACACTACTCATTGCCTCTACAAGTGGGAGACCAGTTTCTGTTCTCTCGGCTTCGTTTTTGCGGTTTCAGGTCGTCCATTTATTTTGAAAATTCATGGAATTATTATGAGAAAATAGATCTTTATCGGCAATTAAGCACGCAAAAGCTAAAATTTACTACTAAATTGATCCGCTGGAGAAATCCAGAAGAGTTTGATTTGCCAAGATAATTCACAGAAAATTTCAGCAAATGTTGATGTATTCAATAATGATTAAATTCCCAATTATAATTGACGAATATTGGTATCCTGTAGGTCAAGACATTTCGGAGACGATTATTTCCATCAGATTCGAGAGATTTGTGGCACACCAGCGATATTTCTATTAAGGATTGTGATATCAAATTCTGAAAAAGGTCTTCTTCGTCATTTTATATTTAAAGTTGTTGTCGTGTAGTCTTCGACGTAAAAATTTTGAACGCACCATCATAATGCTCACACTGTACC